>NC_053024.1:479162424-479290491 GCF_003073215.2 Triticum urartu
CGAGTCCATTTAGAAGCTATTGCTTGGCAAAGTTTTACTTCGGGAGGAGTTGCCTATTGGTACACTGTTTTATACGACAACTTGAAGTTAGATTGTTTTTCTTGGAGTTATAAAGCAAGGTAATATTATATCTACTCACATATTTCAAGTACATGCGTGACTTTTGTTTCTCCTTCTTACTAAAAAAACAGCACATAATCTTGGTTCATGTTGAAAAGACCAAAAAATGTTTCTAAAATATTTTTGATTCACCTATATTTTTCTTTGCTTAATTCATTATATTACTCTTAGCCCACTCCATTCCTCTTTCTTGCAGATATATAATCAATTTTTCATATTTTATAAAGTGATGTGGATCACATGACACCAGGGAACCAATGCATGTGGTGTGTATAAATATTTGAATATTTGATCGCACTTCCACTTGATTTATGAGATTGGGCAAATAATTATGTGGCCGCTACTGGGCAATTCTCTTTTAGGTACATGGAAAAGATGACACGGTAGGTGTACCGCTGTCTCTGAAAATTGTGTATGTTTATATTTTATATATGATTTTCGAATAATTATATAGTCAGAAACAAACTTATTGTGTTTGTGATGTTCAGTGTGTACAATCGTCCAACAATTCCACGTGGACACTTCCTAATGAGTATATGAAGAAATCATGTGTTTCTCAACATAACAGCATGGCAGAAACTCATGGACTCAAGTTTATTTAATTGCTTGACGGTATGGCATGATTACAAACATCATGCTGCTCTATGTGGTCCAATAATTGTACAATATATTTAAGAAAGTATTGTCAGCAGTTTTGTTTGTAAACATCGAATATTATTTATTTCCACAATTGAAGCATTAGTGATTGTATGCTTCACTTTTTCCGCGGAACATATTTATATAATTAATACACACAGGGGAGTAAATAAATGGTGGAACTTCTATCATACACTAAGAATATTTTAATTTTTTTTGTTTTTGGCAGCTTTTGACACATGTTGAAGAAACCATTAAGATCTTTGAGGCTAAGGAAAACTAACTATTGTGTTTTAATGGGACATACTAATGTTACTTAAATGTATGACTAAAGAAAAAAATTATAGTAAGAATTCAATTTCAAGAGCACTAGAAAGTGTATGAATTCATAAACGTGTGTTCTTACATATAACCAATATTTAAAAATTTATTGCTCAAAGTTTTTGCCAAAATAACTAGCCCGTGCTAGTTCCTCTCCCATGGCTTGTCTTTTAGGTTCGAAGAAACGTCGAAGAGCCTGCTTGACTGGCTTGAATCCTTTTAGGATATTTAGGCTGTGTTCAGCCAGCCTGCGTGGGATTCCTGGCATGTCTGAAGGGTGCCAGGCAAAAATGTCCCAGTTCTCGCATAGGAACTCTCGTAGTGCGGCATCGACATCAGGGTTTAATTGTGCCCCAATGGAAGCTGTTTTTGTAGGGTCCGTTGGATGGACTTGGAATTTGACTATTTCGTCCGCCGACTTAAAGGAGGTGGACTTGGATCTTTTATCGAGTATCACATCGTCCCTGTTCACCGTGGAGCGTAGCGCAGTTAGTTCTTCGACCGCTAGGGCTTCGGATAGTGCCTCAAGGGCCAATGCAGCTGTCTTATTTTTGGCGCGGAGTGCTATGTCCGGATCACTAACAAGAGTGATGATTCCGTTGGGCCCGGGCATTTTGAGCTTCATGTACCCGTAATGGGGTATGGCTTGGAAGATTGTAAACGCCTCCCGCCCTAGTAGAGCGTGGTATCCGCTGCTGAACGGGGCCACTTGGAATGTAATTTCTTCGGACGTGTAGTTATCCGGCGTGCCGAATACCACGTCTAGTGTGATTTTTCCAGCGTAGCGTGCTTCCCGACTGGGGATGATTCCTCTAAAGGTTGTGCTGCTTTGCTTAATGCGGCTCCAGTCTATTTCCATCTTTTGAAGAGTTTCCTCATAGATGAGGTTTAATCCACTGCCGCCGTGCATGAGTACCTTGGTGAGTCGAAAGCCGTCCACAATTGGATTGAGGACTAGTGCGGCTGGCACTCGGGCTGTTCGGAATTTAGGTTCGTCACTGGCATTGAAGGTAATAGCCGTGTCGCTCCAAGGATTTGTTTCTGCTATGTGGCAGATTTCGGACGTGCTGCGGAGTGTTCGCTTCCGTCTATTATTTGACGCGAAGGTCTCAAAGACCGTTAAGACCGTATTGTTGTCCTCGGGGTGGTGCTTTGTGGTTTTTGGGAGGAGTAGATCCTCTCCACTTTTGGCCACCTGCCAGAGTATCCAGCATGCTCTAAGGCTGTGCGTTGGTATTGCATCCGCTGTACTATGAATTTTGCAGGGTTCGTTGAGCCATCCCTCTAGTACGGTTCCTTGCCCCGTAGAGGGCTTTTGCTTTTTGGTAGTTAACCCAGGTGTATTGTGATAATGCACCCTTTTATTTCGGACTGGGTTTGTATTCAGGGCCGGATTATCCCAAAATTTTATTTCGGTTTTCCAGGCGCTTTCCATCGCACAGTACTTTCGTAATATGGACACCAAGTCGGCAAAGCGTGTAATTTCGCGACGACTTATGGCTTTGAGGATTCCCTTGTCTGCGCAATTATTGCAGAAGAATGAAATTGCGTCTTCCTCGCGGCAGTCCTTTATCCTGTTCTTGACCAGGAGGAATCTGGCCTAGTAATGGTGTACTGTTTCTTCGGGCTCTTGCCTAATTTGGGATAGATCGCGTATGTTTGGGTGGGTGGGTGGAATTGAATCTGAATCCTCACCCAATCTGAGGCTCAGTGGCCAAGGAGTTTCCGAACTCGAAAGTTTGGATTCTTGGATGTTTTCCGGTAAATCTAGCCCGCTGCCTGATTCTGGGTTCGGGATTTGAGTGACATCCTCCCCTCCGCGGGTATCCGGCTTGGAGGGATCGGGAATCCGGACGTAGCTAGTCCTTACGATGGATGAAGGGTTGCCGCATTGTTCTTCCACCACTGCAACATGATGGGTGACCTGGGGAGAGTCAATTTCTCTCAGATCGGGTTTAGGCCCAACCTGATCGTAGTCTGTAGTGACTCCCAGGGCGGTAATGCGATCTAAGAGCTCGTTCAGGGAAGAGAGCTCCATTGGATCTAACTGCTCGGCGAGTTCCGAGTTGACATGAAGATTGCTTTTGATGACCCGAGAAGTCATCATCAGCGCAACGGTCGAACAGGCGGTCATAAGAAAACCACCTAGCTGGAGAGTTTGGCCGATAGCCAGAGCTCCCTCATCGATGGTGCCGTCTTTAAAGACGGGACGAGACATCCTTCCTGGTGGCGATGGCACAGCGGAACTCTCAATGAAAGCACCAATATCGGTGTCAAAACCGGCGGATCTCGGGTAGGGGGTCCCGAACTGTGCGTCTAGGCCGGATGGTAACAGGAGGCAAGGGACACGAAGTTTTACCCAGGTTCGGGCCCTCTTGATGGAGGTAAAACCCTACGTCCTGCTTGATTAATATTGAAGATATGGGTGTTACAAGAGTAGATCTACCACGAGATCAGAGAGGCTAAACCCTAGAAGCTAGCCTATGGTATGATTGTATGTTGTGATTGTTGTCCTACGGACTAAAACCCTTCGGTTTATGTAGATACCGGAGAGGGTTAGGGTTACACAAGGTCGGTTACAAAGGAGGAGATATCCATATACGTATTGCCTAGCTTGCTTTCCACGCCAAGTAGAGTCCCATCCGGACACGAGACGAAGTCTTCAATCTTGTATCTTCATAGTCTATCAATCCGGCCAATGGAGATAGTCCAGCTGTCCGGAGACCCCCTAATCTAGGACTCCCTCAACAGAGTAAAAACAGAAACTGGCACTGGGCTCTGGGTTAATAGGTTAGTCCCAAAAATGATATAAAAGTGTATAATAAAGCCCATAAACATTCAAAACAGTAGATAATATAGCATGGAGCAATCACAAATTATAGATACGTTGGAGACGTATCACCGATCTCAAGACTTCAAGCGGGTCTGCCTAAGGCTGCAACCTCCTATCCCGAAGGCAGAGTACTGCTCGCTAGACCAGTTTAGCGAACTAAACTCGAGCGGTCACTAGAGAGAAAATGGGCTATCCGGCTATTGACCATACACTCGCATCGAAAAAGGAGTGATAGAAAAAGATTTTGCAATGACTATGAAGAAAACACATTTACTATAAAACGGTTCATATAAACTTAAGAGCCCCCAGTAAACTTGGGTAAAAAAAATTTATGTATAATGATTGTATGTACCAAAGTACTTACATCATATCTGTGTTCACCCGAACTTTTAAACGCGTCTTAACCGACCGTCGGCTTCTCCCTCTTCGGTCAAGGGCCGAAAAGTGTTATGTACTCCACCTGTCGGGAATATCGACGGTGCTTCCGATAACCAGGCAATCAGGCCATAAGGTTGTAACAGACAAAGCACCCTCAGGGAACTTATGCTATATTACTGACGAAGTGTAAGAAGCATCTTCGAAGAAAATATTACCCCCATCGATACCTTTCTTCGGTTTCTCATTGTTACTACGAGACTTGTGCAATAGATTTTTATACTCATGAGTTCCGTTGTGTGCCGACCATGATTGAAAACAATAAGAGTGCTAGCTTTCGGCTTCACCCAGTCTGAGGTCCAAGCTCGGATGACCCGATCGTGACAATCGCAGAGGTGCTCCTTTTACTCCCTAGCCGAACAATCGGGAACATAGGGGTAAACACAGGAGCAAGGCAACCCAGCTTGCGGAACACTTAAGTCAACATGGTGCATATTGTGGCATAATACACGAACAAGGAACGAAGCCATACAAGTATAATCATATGCAAGAGGAAAGGCTTCATAAAGGAAGCCCCCAAGTAAACGGGGTATTTGAATTTGTGTGTCACAAACAAAGTTTTGACAAGGAGGTTTTTCACAAACAACTTTTTGCCAAAAAAGTATAATGCTTGGTCGAACCGAACAAAATTGAAAACTAAAAGTTTTTGAGCATGAAAGCGACTTAGCTGGTTAATGTACTCGGTATTGATGACGCGGTCCGAGCTTACGGCGGGATGAGCTCCCAGCCCCCAAGCCGGTCCCGAGGTGGCAGAGCAAAGAGCTCGACGCTCCGAAGTGGCGACATAGCACGACCGATGCAGGCCGGCAGTGTGGCGCCGAAGTACCCTGCGTGGGTTAATGAAGTGATGACAAAGCTAAAAGATCGTGGATGTCACCTAGAGGGGGGGTGAATAGGCGTTTTAAAATAATTACGGTTTAGGCTTGAACAAATGCGGAATAAACCTAGCAGTTAATTTGTCAAGCACAAAACCTACAACAACTAGGCTCACCTATGTGCACCAACAACTTATGCTAAGCAAGATAAACTACTAGGTGATAGCAAGATATATGACAAGAAACAATATGGCTATCACAAAGTAAAGTGCATAAGTAAAGAGCTCGGGTAAGAGATAACCGAGGCACGCGGAGACGACGATGTATCCCGAAGTTCACACCCTTGCGGATGCTAATCTCCGTTTGGAGCGGTGTGGAGGCACAATGCTCCCCAAGAAGCCACTAGGGCCACCGTAATCTCCTCACGCCCTCACACAATGCAAGATGTCGTGATTCCACTAAGGGACCCTTGAGGGCGGTCATCGAACCCGTACAAATGGCAACTCTTGGGGGCGGTCACCGAACCCGTACACTTTGGCAACCCTTGGGGGCGGTCACCGGTATCTGTCAAATTGCTCGGGGCGATCTCCACAACCTAATTGGAGACCCTGACGCTTGCCGGGAGCTTTACACCACAATGATTGAGCTCCGAACACCACCAACCGTCTAGGGCGCCCAAGCACCCAAGAGGAACAAGCTCAAGGGTACCAAGCACCCAAGAGAGATAAGCTTCTCAACTTGTAACTTCCACGTATCACCGTGGAGAACTCAAACTGATGCAGCAAATGCAATGGCAAGGGCACACGGAGTGCCCAAGTCCTTCTCTCTCAAATCCCACTAAAGCAACTAATGCTAGGGAGGAAAATGAGAGGAAGAACAAGAAGGAGAACACCAAGAACTCCAAGATCTAGATCCAAGGGGTTCCCCTCACATAGAGGAGAAAGTGATTGGTGGAAAAGTGGATCTAGATCTCCTCTCTCTTCTCCCTCAAAAACTAGCAAGAATCCATGGAGGGATTGAGAGTTAGCAAGCTCGAAGAAGGTCAACAATGGGGGAAGAACACGAGCTCAAAGGATAAGGTTCATTGGGGAAGAAGACCCCCTTTTATAGGAGGGGAAAAATCCAACCGTTATGTGCTCAGCCCGCACACGAGCGGTACTACTGCTCGGGCGGAAGAAGCAGGGAAAAAGGAGAAACACAACATGAACCTTGGGGCGGTAGTACCACATATGAGCGGTACTACCGCTCACCCCAGCGGTACTACCGCTGGAGGAGCAGAACACGGGACCAAAAGAGGCAGGGCAGAGCAGAGTACGACGGCAGTAATGCAGTAGCGGTACTACCGCTTGACCAGAGTGGTACTACCGCTTAGGCGGAACTACCGTGCCTTACTGCCATGCAACTACTGCTAAACCTGACGCGAAAAGAGCAGGACCCAAAATCGAGGCGGTAGAAGAGCAGCACTGCAGCGGTACTACGGCTGAGAGCTCCAAGCGGTACTACCGCTTGGGCTCGCGGTACTACCGCTGGGACCAGACAAAAGCCACTCTCAAGAAGATAAGAACTGTCATAACTTCTGCATATGAGCTCCGAATTGAGCAAACTCAAGCTTGTTGGAAACAAGACGATGAGTAGCATCAAAACAGCGGAGGCAGGGGAGGTATGCCTAACAAAAAGAGGTAGGGGAGGTATGCCTAACAAAAATAGGAGTGAAACGTCCAACCGAGAAGAACCGGCAAAACCTCCAACATCAAAAACATCATAGAAGATGCATGTGAACTCCGTTTTCGATGAACTTGAGCTTGTCATCAAGATGACCATAAGATCTAAGACTCACAAAGAGAACCAAACAAGAACCAAGAAAGATGATGCAAGGATGCAATGGTTTGAGCTCTCTACGAATGATACGATCAAGCTACTCATCGAGAGCCCCCCTTGATAGTACGGTAATCGATCCTATAACCTGGTCTCCCAACTATCACTATGAGACCGGTAAAATAGAAAACCTATCAAGGGCAAACCTTTGGCTTGCACATGGTCCACTTGAGCTAGATGATGACGATCTTGACTCCCTCAAGTTGGACCACCTTTCTTGATTGCGTTGGTTCGATGAAGACTAGTTGATTGCTCCCCATACTCCATTATGGGTGAGCCACTCTTCCGCACATCTTCATGAATCCATTGTTACCACAATGGATGGCAAGCTTCAAGCATTTGATCTCTTCATGATACTCCACTTTAACTTGCACACCGCAACCTAACCCCACAAAGAACTCTCACGAAGACCATGGGTTAGTACACAAAGCGTAATTGACAATGCTTACCATACCATGGGATCACTTGATCCCTCTCGGTACATCTTCTACGCTTTGTGGCTTGATCAACTTGATTCACTCTTTGACTTAGTCTTGATCAACCTCTCACAAGACCAATCTTTAGGTAATTCCTTGAATAGCACCTTGGTCGACACAAACTCTCCTTGAAACCAACACATGTACTCCAAGAGAAGCCTATGGACAAAACCTTCAAATATAACTCAAGGCAACCATTAGTCCATAGAAATTGTCATCAATTACCAAAACCAAACATGGGGCACCGCATGTTCTTTCAAAAGCCCCCGGTCCAGCCGAGGTGACGTGGTATGTCGATACACCGAGGTGACAGTGCTGCCCAATCCGGATCATTTACCTGTGCACAAAAGATAGTGCAAGCCGGAGATAATAGTAATAATAATAATATTTTTTAAAAGGATGCATGATTAATAATTTATGCAAAGTGAGTAATAAAAGAAATATGGCATGTGTGTCGAACACTCGATGAGGTAGAGCTCCCTCAGCGATGCAGAAGTCCCGAGGCAACCGAACATGTCAGTATGGCAATTCAACAAACAAGGTGATCACCGAGCCGATTTAGGCCGATTGGGACGATGACGTCGGCTTGCCAAAGTGACCGCGTGACGCAGTCGAAGTCAATTACCTACACATGTAAAATAGTATAGTCCAACAATAATAATATAAATATATATAAATCCTCACGTAATTAATTTACGCAAAATAATTTATTTCAAGATATGTGGCCTGGCGCCGAAGTCAATGTCGATGCAGGGCATCGGCGTGATGCGGTAAAGGCGTGGGAAAGCCGAACCACCACGCGACCGTCGTTAATGCGGCCAAAGTAATAATGGAACAAACCAGAGTAATAATTCCTCGGGAAAAATAAACCCAAACAGCAAAAAATACTAGGATTAATAGCACCTGGTTTATTTGTTGTAGCAATCCGAAGAAAGGTGACTCCCGAGATTGGGACTCGATCCGCACACCCAATGCCTGATGGGAGATAAAGTGATGGCATGGCGGCGATGGCAAAGGTTGGCTCGCCGAGGCAAAGCCCCTGGTCCAGCTAACGTAACAAATCTGGTCGGCTGGTGATGCCGGAGTCACCGGAGTATGTTGATCGAGAAATAGTAAAGTCCCCGATCCAGCCGAGGTGTCAAAGCCTCCATGTCAGCCGATGAGTCGAAGCAGGTCGGCTGGTGACGCCGAAGTCACCGGAGTAGGTTTGATGAAGATATGGTGAAGCCCCCGGTCCAGCCGAGGTGATGGAGCGGGTCGGTAAGGAGACGTTGCAGCTGCCGTGTCAGCCGAGGTGTTGAAGTAGTTTGGCATGATGGACATTGTCTTGAAGAAGCAACATTGCGGCCATGCCGACGTAGGTCGTAACTTGTGACGCGGTCAATGCCGGCTTGATGAAGTGACCATGCGGCGATGCCGGTGTGCCCGCTCCGTGTGATCCGTAGGGTGGCGATGTTGATGATGATTTATCCTTTACAATTATGAACTCTTAGTTCGGCTCATCGAAATGATGATCCGAAGAAGTTGAGCTCAGCTCAACAAAGCGACGACGTGTCTAGTGCAGGTCGGCAGCCGTGAAGCAATATTGCCGGACTAGTTTGACACCAGCATTAACGGTGAAGATTACCTCCAAAAAGGAGCAAAATTCGTGAGCATGTGTTCGGAAACAAAACACAATACCCTAGTAAGAGATTCTTCCAAAAATATTGTCCAATATCTCGTTCATGAAGAGAGATGATCTCAGGTCGGATTCGTATTCGCGCAGAAAACAGATCTGAAAAGTGATGCACTAATTGGAAGGTTCCCGGAGTTTGAACGGTCGGATCAAGCTGAAATTTTGAGAGGTGGTAGATATGGAAATTCCGCAGCAGATGAGCGGTTGGATCTTTCAAATAACCTCCGAGATGGGCTCTGGAGACCATGCCCTAAACTCGTCCTGATTCCCGTCCAGACTCGACAGGGCTCCGGTATATCGGAGATTGACGGTGATTGCTCCATCGGAACGCGACGAAATTTTACAGGGTTGTTGTAGACTCAATTCCGTACAATTACACTAAAGGAATAATCAAAGCGATGCTCGAGTAGGGTGGTGGCAGCGGATACAAGTTTGCTGTCCGGAAGAACAGCACGGTCGCCCGAGGGCAATGTTGACGTTGAGCCCCCGAGCTCCAAGGATGATTCCTCCATGATCATGATAGAGATCGGAGTTGATGTTTGATGAAGGCCCTCGTCCAAACATGACGATTGGAAGCGGGGCACAGTCCTTGGTCAAGCCAAGATGACCAGTCGAGCCGGCGATGAAGACGCTGACGTCGCAGTTTATCTGCAGGTGAGCCATTGATCCTTTGTCGATCTCACAGCGGAAATCTCAATGAAAGGACCATTGTCGGTGTCAAAACCGGCAGATCTCGAGGTAGGGGGTCCCGAGCTATGGATTCTTGGATCAATGGTAACAGGAACGAAGGAGAAGATGTTTTACCCAGGTTCGGGCCCTCTTAATGGAGGTAAAACCCTACGTCCTGCTCTTGTTTATATTGATAGAGTATCAAGTACAGAGTTGATCTACCTCGAGATCATACGTTGTGGTCTAAAACCTGAGGGTATGATGAATAATGTCATAGTAATCTAGCGACTAGCCTGGCCTCGGCTTATATAATGTACCAGAGGTCTAGGATAACAACAGTCCTAGTCGAATATGTTGGTGGAGAGGAGCCCTTGTCTTGATCATCAAGTCTTGTGGAATCTTTCTCGTGTGTGATATGGGCTGCCCGAAGTGTCCCATGAGTGAAACGCCATGGGGGTTCTCGGCCCGATCCAGCTGGTCAGGAGACGACGTGGTGAGTACCCCCTAGTTCAAGACACCGTCAGCCATCTCTTCATCAACCTACTCTGGAGACATCGGCGTCACTAGCCGACCAGCTTCATCATGTTAGCTGGACCAGGGGCTTTGCCTCGGCGAGCCAACCTTTTCCAGCATCGCCATGCCATTGCTTCATCGCCCATCAGGCAATGGGTGTGCAGATCGAGTCCTAATTTTGTGAGTAATCTTTTTTCAGATTGCTACAACAGATAAACCATGTGCTATTAATCCTAGTAATTTTTTCTTGCTTGGGTTTACTTTTTCTGATGAATTATTACTTTGGTTTGTTCCTTCATCTGTACACAGGTCTGTCAAGTGATGGCCGTTGATACGTCTCCAACGTATCTATATTTTTTGATTGTTCCATGCTATATTATATTCTGTTTTGGACATTGTTGGGCTTTATTATACATTTTTATATTATTTTTGAGACTAACCTATTAACCGGAGGCCCAGCCCAGAATTGTTGTTTTTTTTGCCTATTTTAGGGTTTTGCAGAAAAAGAATATCAAACGGAATGAAACCTTCGGGAACGTGATTTTCGGAACGAACATGATCCAGAGGACTTGGACCCTACGTCAAGACATCAACCAGGAGGGCACGAGGTAGGGGGCGCGCCTACCCCCCTAGGCGCGCCCTCCACCCTCGTGGGCCCCCTGTTGCTCCACCGACGTACTCCTTCCTCCTATATATACCTACGTACCCCCAAACTACCAGATACGATGCCCAAACCCTAATTCCACCGCCGTAACTTCCTGTATCCACGAGATCCCATCTTGGGGCCTGTTCCGGAGCTCCGTCAGAGGGGGCATCGATCACGGAGGGCTTCTACATCAACACCATAGCCCTTCCGATGAAGTGTGAGTAGTTTACCTCAGACCTACGGGTCCATAGTTATTAGCTATATGGCTTCTTCTCTCTTTTTGGATCTCAATACAAAGTTCTCCCCCTCTCTTGTGGAGATCTATTCGATGTAATCTTCTTTTGCGGTGTGTTTGTTGAGACCGATGAATTGTGGGTTTATGATCAAGTTTATCTATGAACAATATTTGAATATTCTCTGAATTCTTTTATGTATGATTGGTTATCTTTGCAAGTCTCTTCGAATTATCAGTTTGGTTTGGCCTACTAGATTGATCTTTCTTGCAATGGGAGAAGTGCTTAGCTTTGGGTTTAATCTTACGGTGTCCTTTCCCAGTGACAGTAGGGGCAGCAAGGCACGTATTGTATTGTTGTCATCGAGGATAACAAGATGGGGTTTATATCATATTGCATGAGTTTATCCCTCTACATCATGTCATCTTGCTTAAAGCGTTACTCTGTTCTCTTGAACTTAATACTCTAGATGCATGCTGGATAGCGGTCGATGTGTGGAGTAATAGTAGTAGATGCAGGCAGGAGTCGGTCTACTTGTCTCAGACGTGATGCCTATATACATGATCATACCTAGATATTCTCATAATTATGCTCAATTCTGTCAATTGCTCAACAATAATTTGTTTACCCGCCGTGAATACTTATGCTCTCGAGAGAAGCCACTAGTGAAACCTATGGCCCCTGGTTCTATCTTCCATCATATTAATCTTCCAATACTTAGTTATTTTTATTGCCTTTTATTTTACTTTGCATCTTTATCATAAAAATACCAAAAATATTATCTTATCATATCTATCAGATCTCACTCTCGTAAGTGACCGTGTAGGGATTGGCAACCCCTTATCGCGTTGGTTACGAGGATTTATTTGTTTGTGTAGGTACGAGGGACTCGTGTGTGGCCTCCTACTAGATTGATAGCTTGGTTCTCAAAAACTGAGGGAAATACTTACGCTACTTTGCTGCACCACCCTTTCCTCTTCAAGGGAAAACCAACGCAGGTGCTCAAGAGGTAGCAGCCGCATTAACGATGGTTGCGTGATGATTCGGTCAGTTTCTCGTCTGCAGTTCGGCGAACACCTCATCAGGGACTTCGGCATCACTGAGAGAGCTCTACCTCATCGAGTGTTCGACACACGGGCCATATTTCTTTTATTACTCACTTTGCATAAATTATTAATTATGCAACAAATTTTTATTTTATTTTATTATTATTACTATTATCTCCGGCTTGCACTATTTTCTGTGCACATGTAAATGAGCCAGGTTGGGCAGCGCTGTCACCTCGGCGTACCGACGTACCACGTCACCTCGGCTGGACCAGAGCTTCATCATCACTTCATTAACCCACACCATGGAGTTTGGTGTCATACTGCCAGCCTGCTCTGTCGCCTCAGTCAGACTGGAGGTTCCACCCCGCCACATTAGTTGTGCTATGTCACCACTTCGGAGTGCTGAGCTCTTCGCTCCGCCACCTCGGGACCGGCTTGGGGGATGGGACCTCGTCCCGCCGTAAGCTTGGGCCACGCATTGACACCGAGCACATTAACCAGCTAAGTTGCTTTCATGCTCAGTTTTTTTTCATTCTTGTTCGGTTCGACCAAACATTATATTTATGCTAAAATATGTTTGTCAAAAACGAGGTTCGTTAAAAACCACTTTTCTTTGCCCGTGTTAACTGGGGCTCTTAAATTTATATGAGCCATTTTATAATAAGTGTTCTTCTTCTAAGTCGTTGCAACGTCTTTTTCTACCACTCCTTTCTCGACTCGAGTGTGTGGTCAATAGCCGGATGGCCTGTTTTCTCTCTAATGCCGCTTGAGTTTACTTCGCTAAACTGGCTTAACGAGCAGTACTCTGCCTTCAGGATAGGAGGTTGCAGCCGTAGGCTGACCCGCTTGAAGTCTTGAGATCGGATGTGTCATATTAATGCACAACAGAAGCACAAAAGTAAGACCAATTTTCGGATTGGCACCTAATGACTTGATTTAGTTCGGGCGTAAAGGTTTTACTGAAGTTTTTTCGTTTTCCAAGCCTATGGCACTTTTAAACTATTTGTGTGTTTCGAGCATAAGTCTCGTAGTGCAACGCCAGCCACCTTTAGAGATTCGGCAAAAACATTCTTGGATATTGCTATATATGTATCAGTTTCAAAATGTGTCTTTGGTCAATAGTTGGGTTGCCCGGCTCTTGTGCTTGCCTCCTATGTCCCGCTTTGTTCGGTTAGGTGTGCAAAGGGAGAACCACTGCGATTGTGCTTCCGACTCGAATAGTTAAGCACCTTGGTGGAGAAAGCCGAAAACTGACTGTCATAATGGGTGAAAACTGGTCAGCGATCCGATGACGGTGTCAAACTATAGATCGATACCGATTACACCATGATAAATGATGGGCCTTACATAACATTGGCCGAAGTGTTAATGGCTAGACTTCAGTCGGTGCCGAACACTAACCGGGGGCTCGTAGCTAGCTTCCCCAGTTTAAAGCTCCTATGACTAAGTGAAAGTTATAAAGCCCACATATATGATTGCCTTGTTTCCGCTAATGCAACCACCTCCGGGCATCGAGACATCGGCTAAGGGTTGTCTTGTTACTACAGAAACACCATGCGTAGCATCTACAAAGGGGTAGAAGCCGATGATGGGCCGCTTTCAAATGATAAACAGTCGCAACGGAGTCAAAATAAATATCATCAATGTTTGTATTCATTATACAAGCGTTGCCTTCCGTAATTATCGTTATAAAGACATAAATATGCATCAATTTGTCTTAAGACTTTGGCCAAGCTGGGTTGGCTGGCTCCTATGCTTACCCCCTACGTTCCCGATTGTTCGGCTAGGCGGTAAAGGGAGCACCTCTTTGATTTTTACTACCGGGTCATCCGAGTTAGTACCTCAGACTGGGTGAAGCCGAAAGCTAGCGATCTTAAAGGATATAATTGGTCGGCAACGATGGAAGTGAAAATTTAGGTTCACTAAAGACCACATAGTTTGGGAACTTTCCCCAGACTAAATCATCAATATTTTTCTCCCACATTGATCGGAGGTGAGGTTTCATGATCATGGTCGGCATGACAACCCAAAGAAAGGAACCGATAGCGGGACTATTTTCTTTGGAAGATATTTCTTACATTAAATACTAATATAACATTCTCTCTGCATACCTTTGTTTATAAAACCGTATGGCCAGATTGCCTTGTTTGTCATAAATCTTTGCCCTCATAAAGGCTTCATAAAGTTGGACAAACACTCCCCGGCTACTGGTCGAGGAGGTTGAAGGCGATGATCGGTCAACAAAGTTTTGTACAGTGCGGATCCAAGCATTAATGATGTAGAGTACTTGGATACATAGAATCATTACTCATAATTTGTGATTTTACTCCAGACATCGATCCTTAATTCAACCTCTCGTGCCCACATTAAGGATCGGGGCTACTAGGCTTCGGGCTTATCATTTACTAATATTAAAGGGGCACATCGATCCCATGATCTGGTGTTGCCACCCGACCAGTGTCTTGGGGGCTACTGCATTGCCTATTCAATACAAAAAAATCAAAGTGCTCAGTGTTCGGCTTGACCGAACTATGGGCAAATGCATCTTCGGATAACAATAAGTACCATCTGGGACTTATCTAGCATCAAGCTAATATATCACGGTGACTTCTCAAAACCCTCTCTAAAGGGCCCGTCCGCCGATCACTATCTCCTCTAATGTGCATCTCGGATTTTTTGGCCGACACACGCCTTGAGGGCTACTGGCTATACATCTCGGCAGAGAATACATTGCACAAATCAGAATTAAATCCATAGAGGGCATCTCCGGGATTAAGCTCGATTGGACCCTTTTAACTTTTTCAAGACCGAGGTAATCGATGACACCTCAGATACATTCCGGCGTTGGAGCTCGGATACATTCCGGCATTGGAGCTTGGATACATTCCGGCGTTGGAGCTCAGATATATTCCGGCATTGGAGCTTGGATACAGTCCGGCGTTGGAGCTCAGATACATCCCGGCGTTGGATCTCGGAAGCAGTCCGGCGCTGGTGCACGGCTGCAAAAGATACCTCGAATACAGTCCGGCATTGGAGCTCGGATGCAAGAGGACACCACTGCACGGGAACAATTTCAAACCCGAGGTGTGGCATAAAAATAACAAGGCATTGATAAAAGCCGAGAACTTAAAGGGGCTCCTCGGATACCCGACGTGTAAACTCTTTGGATTCACTTCAGCGATCCTCAAGATCGAAGATGAGAAGATTTGTTGGACCAATTTTCAAGACCGACGACCGAAGATGAAGAATAGTTTGGAAGAATTGAGGAGCGTCCCCAACTTGAAGACCGGTTCAGGGGGCTACTGACGGTGTCCTGGACTAGGGGGTACTCAACACGTCGTCTCCCGAACAGGTGTATCGGGCCGAGGACCCCCATGGCGGTTCACTCATGGGACACTTCTGGCAGCCCATGCCGCATACAAGGAGGATTCCACAAGACTTGGCGCTCAAGACAAGGACTCCTCTAAACCCTAGGCCTACGGTGTGTTATATAAACCGAGGCCAGGCTAGTCAATAGAACATCTTATATTCATTAGATCAATCTCGTGGTAGATACATGTACTCTGTACTACACCCCATATGAATACAATCAAAAGCAGGACGTAGGGTTTTACCTCCATCAAGAGGGCCCGAACCTGGGTAAAATCCCGTGTACACGTTACTATTGCTCCAAGACGCCTAGCTTAGGACCCCTACTACGAGATATGTCAGATATAGAACCGATAGTGTACCAGACCTGATGTGTGCCTTGCCATCAGTTTGGCAGGGAGGTACCAAAGTAATCCAGGAGAGGATCACTGGACAGCGGTCAAGAACATCCTAAAGTACCTGAAAAGGACCAAGGATATGTTTCTCATTTATGGAGGTGATGAAGAGCTCGTCGTAAATGGTTACGTCGATGCTAGCTTCAACACTAATCCGGATGACTCTAAGTCACAAACCGGATACGTGTTTACATTGAATGGTGGAGTTGTCAGTTGGTGCAGTTCCAAGCAGAGCATCATGGCGGGATCTACGTGTGAAGTGGAGTACATAGCTGCTTCGATAGCAGCACATGCAGGAGTCTAGATGAAGGAGTTCATATCAGATCTGGGTGTAATACCCAGTGCATCGGGTCCAATGAAAATCTTTTGTGACAACACTGGAGCAATTGCCTTAGCGAAGGAATCCAGATTTCACAAGAGAACCAAACACATCAAGAGATGCTTCAACTCCATTCGTGAAAAGGTCAAGCATGGAGACATAGAAATTGGCAAAATACATACGGATCTAAATGTAGAAGACCCGTTGACTAAGCCTCTTCCGCGAGCAAAACATGATCAGCACCAAGACTTCATTGGTGTTAGATTCATTACAATGTAATCTAGATTATTGACTCTACTGCAAGTGGGAGACTAAAGGAAATATGCCCTAGAGGCAATAATAAAGTTGTTATTTTATATTTCCTTATTCATGATAAATGTTTATTATTCATGCTAGAATTGTATTAATCGGAAACTTAAATACATGTGTGAATACATAAACAAATACCGTGTCCCTAGTAAGCCTCTACTAGACTAGCTCGTTGATCAAAGATGGTTAAGGTTTCCTAACCATAGACATGTGTTATCATTTGATAACGGGATCACATCATTAGGAGAATGATGGATGGACAAGACCCATCCGTTAGCTTAGCATATGATCGTTCAGTTTATTGCTATTGCTTTCATGATGTCAAATACATATTCCTTCGACTATGAGATTATGCAACTCCCGGATACCGGAGGAATACCTTGCATGCTATCAAACGTCACAACGTAACTGGGTGATCATAAATATGCTCTACATGTATCTCCGAAGGTGTTTGTTGAGTTGGCATAGATCGAGATTAGGAATTTTCACTCCATGTGAGAGGTATCTCTGGGCCCTCTCGGTAATGCACATGATAAGAAGCCTTGCAAGTAAAGTGACTAAGGAGTTAATTGCAAGATGATGTATTACAAAACGAGTAAAGAGACTTGTCGGTAACGAGATTGAACTAGGTATGAAGATACCAACAATTGAATCTCAGGCAAGTACATACGGATGGACAAAGGGAATTACGTATGTTGTCATAAGGTTCGACCGATAAAGATCTTCGTAGAATATGTAGGATCCAATATGGGCATCCAGGTTCTGCTATTGGTTATTGATCAGAGAGGTGTCTCGGTCATGTCTACATAGTTCTCGAACCCGTAGGGTCCGCACGCGTAACATTCGTTGACGATGTAGTATTATATGAGTTATGTATGTTGGTGACCGAATGTTGTTCGGAATCCCAGATGAGATCATGGACATGAAGAGGAGCTCCAGAATAGTACGGAGGTAAAGATTGATATATGGGATAATAGTGTTTGTCTTCCGGAAAGGTTCCAGAATTCACCAGAAGGGGTTTTAGATGTTTCCCGAAATGTTTGGGTACGAGAACACTTTATTTGGACCAAAGGGTAAAGCCCACAAGGTTTTTGGAAAGTGCAAAAGGAAGTTTTGCAGAGACCAGTGGAGTCCGAGTAGGACTCTTGCCTTTCAGGCAAACCCGACTTTAAGGAGGCTTTTACTCCAAGTTTCGACCCCAAGGCTCAACATATAAATAGAGGGGCAGGTCTAGCACCCAATATAATATCAAGATTCACCAAGCCGTGTGCCGGCAACCCCGTCCCCTCTAGTTTATCCTCCGTCTAGTTTATGTAGTGCTTGGTGAAGCCCCGCGGAGATTGTTCTTCATCACCAGCCGTCACCACGCCGTCGTGCTGCCAGAACTCATCTACTACTTCTCCCCTCTTGCTAGATCGAGAAGGCGAGGACGTCATCCAACTGAACGTGTGCTGAACGCAGAGGTGCCGTATATTCGGTACTTGATCGGGACGAATCATGAAGGTGTAAGACTACATCAACCGCGTTGATAAATGCTTCTGCTTAGCGATCTTCAAGGGTATGAAGATGCTCTCCCCCTCTCGTAGCTATGCATCTCCATGGATAGATGTTGCGTGTGTAGAAATTTTTGGTCTTTCATGCAACGTTCCGCAACAACTTCACCATCACCGTCACCACATCATCGTGCTGTCAGAACTCATCCACTACCTCGCCATCTTCCTGGATCAAGAAGGCGGAGGACGTCACCGAGCTGAACGTGTGCTGAACACGGAGGTGTCGTACGTTCGGTACTCGATCAGTTGGAGCGTGAAGAAGTTCGACTATATCAACCGTGTTAACAAATGCTTCCCCTTACGGTCTACGAGGGAACGTAGACACACTCTCCCCTCTCGTTGCTATGAATCTCCATGGATAGATCTTGCGTGTGCGTAGAATTTTTTTTGTTTTTCATGCAACGTTTCCCTGAAGGAAATATGCCCTAGAGGCAATAATAAAGTTATTATTTATTTCCTTATATCATGATAAATGTTTATTATTCATGCTAGAATTGTATTAACCGGAAACATAATACATGTGTGAATACATAGACAAACAGAGTGTCACTAGTATGCCTCTACTTGACTAGCTCGTTGATCAAAGATGGTTATGTTTCCTAACCATAGACATGAGTTGTCATTTGATTAACGGGATCACATCATTAGGAGAATGATGTGATTGACTTGACCCATGCCATTAACTTAGCACTTGATCGTTTAGTTTGTTGCTATTGCTTTCTTCATAACTTAGACATGTTCCTATGACTATGAGATTATGCAACTCCCGTTTATCGGAGGAACACTTTGTGTGCCACCAAACGTCACAACGTAACTGGGTGATTATAAAGGTGCTCTACAGGTGTCTCCGAAGGAACTTGTTGGGTTGGCGTATTTCGAGATTAGGATTTGTCACTCCTATTGTTGGAGAGGTATCTCTGGGCCCACTCGGTAATGCACATCACTATAAGCCTTGCAAGCATTGCAACTAATGAGTTAGTTGCGGGATGATGTATTACGGAACGAGTAAAGAGACTTGCCGGTAACGAGATTGAACTAGTTATTGAGATGCCAGCGATCGAATCTCGGGCAAGTAACATACCGATGACAAAGGGAACAACGTATGTTGTTATGCAGTCTAACGAGATTGCGGGATATTGGAAGCCTATGTTTGGATATCAGAAGTGTTCCGGGTGAAATCTGGATTTTAACGGAGTATCGGGAGGTTACCGGAACCCCCCGGGGACATAATGGGCCTTAGTGGGCCTTGGCGGAAAGAGAGGAGAGGCGTCCAGGGCATGGGCCATGCCCCTCCCCCTAGTCCGAATAGGACAAGGAGAGGGGGGCGGCGCCCCCCCCCCTTCCTTATTCTCCTCCACCTCTTTCCCCTCTCTCTCCTAGTCCAACAAGGAAAAGGGGGGAGTCCTACTCCCGGTAGGAGTAGGACTCCTCCTGGCGCGCCCCTCTCTAGGCCGGCCGCACCCCCCCTTGCTCCTTTATATATGGGGGCAGGGGGCAACCCATAGTCACAACAATTGATTGTTTGATCTTTTAGCCGTGTGCGGTGCCCCCCTCCACCATAGTCCACCTCGATAATACTGTAGCGGTGCTTAGGCGAAGCCCTGCGTCGGTAGAACATCATCATCGTCACCACGCCGTCGTGCTGACAAAACTCTCCCTCAACACTCGGCTAGATCGGAGTTCGAGGGACGTCATCGGGCTGAACGTGTGCTAAACTCGGAGGTGCCGTACGTTCGGTACTTGATCGGTCGGATCGTGAAGACATACGACTACATCAACCGCGTTGTGCTAACGCTTCCTCTTTCGGTCTACGAGGGTACATGGACAACACTCTCCCCTCTCGTTGCTATGCATCACCATGATCTTGCATGTGCGTAGGAATATTTTTGAAATTACTACGTTTCCCAACAGTGGTATCAGAGCCTGGTTTTATGCGTTGATGTAATATGCACGAGTAGAACACAAGTGAGTTGTGGGCGATATAAGTCATACTGCTTACCAGCATGTCACACTTTGGTTCGGCGGTATTGTTGGATGAAGCGGCCCAGACCGACATTACGCGTACGCTTACGCGAGACTGGTTTTACCGCTGTGCTATGCACACAGGTGACTAGCGGTGTCAGTTTCTCCAACTTTAGTTGAACCGAGTGTGGCTACGCCCGGTCCTTGAGAAGGTTAAAACAGCACTAACTTGACAACCTATCGTTGTGGTTTTGATGCGTAGGTAAGAATGGTTCTTGCTCAGCCCGTATCAGCCATGTAAAACTTGCAACAACAAAGTAGAGGACGTCTAACTTGTTTTTGCAGGGCATGTTGTGATGTGATATGGTCAAGACGTGATGAGATATAAGTTGTTGTATAGGATGATCATGTTTTGTTGAAGTTATCGGCAACTGGCAGAAGCCTTATGGTTGTCTCTTTATTGCATAAGATGCAAGCACCAAATAATTGCTTTACTTTATCGCTATGCGATAGCAATAGTTGCAAGAGCAATAGTTGGCGAGACGACCATGTGACGACACATTGATATAGATCAAGACGATGGAGATCATGGTGTCATGCCGGTGACGATGGAAATCATGACGATGCTTTGGAGATGGAGATCAAAGGCACAAGATGATGATGGCCATATCATGTCACATATTTTGATTGCATGTGATGTTTATCTTTTATACATCTTATTTTGCTTAGTTATACGGTAGCTTTATAAGATGATCTCTCACTAATTATCAAGGTACAAGTGTTCTCCCTGAGTATGCACCGTTGCGAAATTTCTTCGTGCTGAGACACCACGTGATGATCGGGTGTGATAGGCTCTACGTTCAAATACAATGGGTGCAAAACAGTTACACACGCGGAATACTCAGGTTAAACTTGATGAGCCTAGCATATAACAGATATGGCCTCGGAACACGGAGACTGAAAGGTCAAGCGTGAATCATATAGTAGATATGATCAACATAGTGATGTTCACCGTTGAAACTACTCCATCTCACGTGATGATCGGACATGGTTTAGTTGATATGGATCACGTGATCACTTAGAGGATTAGAGGGATGTCTATCTAAGTGGGAGTTCTTAAGTAATATGATTAATTGAACTTAAATTTATCATGAACTTAGTCCTGGTAGTATTAGCATATCTATGTTGTAGATCAATAACTCGCGTTTAGCTCCCTGTTTTATTTTTGATATGTTCCTAGAGAAAACTAAGTTGAAAGATGTTAGTAGCACTGATGCGGATTGGATCCGTGATCTGAGGTTTATCCTCATTGCTGCACAAAAGAATTATGTCCTTGATGCACCGCTAGGTGACAAACCTATTGCAGGAGCAGATGCAGATGTTATGAACGTTTGGCTAGCTCAATATGATGACTACTTGATAGTTTAGTGCACCATGCTTAAAAGGCTTAGAATCGGGACTTCAAAGACGTTTTGAACGTCATGGACCATATGAGATGTCCCAGGAGTTGAAGTTAATATTTTAAGCAAATACCCGAGTTGAGAGATATGAAGTCTCCAACAAGTTCTATAGCTAAAAGATGGAGGAGAATAGCTCAAGCAGTGAGCATGTGCTCAGATTGTCTGGGTACTACAATTGCTTGAGTCAAGCAGGAGTTAATCTTCCAGATAAGAGAGTAATTGACAAAGTTCTCTAGTCACTATCACCGAGTTACTAGAACTTAGTGATGAACTATAATATGCAAGGGATGAAAAAAGCAATTCCCAAGCTCTTCGTGATGCTGAAATCGACGAAGGTAGAAATCAAGAAAAGCATCAAGTGTTGATGGTAGACAAAAACCACTAGTTTCAAGAAAAGGGAAAAGTGAAGAAGGGGAACTTCAAGAAGAACGACAAGCAAGTTGTTGCTCAAGTGAAGAAGCCCAAGTCTGGACCTAAGCCTGAGACTGAGTGCTTCTACTGCAAAGGGACTGGTCACTAGAAGCGGAACTGCCCCAAGTATTTGGCGGATAAGAAGGATGGCAAAGTGAACATAGGTATATTTGATATACATGTTATTGACGTGTACTTTACTAGTGTTTATAGCAACCCCTTAGTATTTGATACTAGTTCAGTTGCTAAGAATAGTAACTCAAAATGGGAGTTGCAGAATGAGCAGAGACTAGTTAAGGGTGAAGTGACGATGTGTATTGGAAATGGTTCCAAGATTGATATGATCATTATCGCACACTCCCTATACTTTCGAGATTAGTGTTAAACCTAAAATAAATGTTATTTAGTGTTTGCATTGAGCATGAATATGATTGGATCATGTTTATTGCAATACGGTTATTCATGTAAGTTAGAGAATAATTGTTGTTCTATTTGCATGAATAAAACCTTCTATGGTCATACACCCAATGAAAATGGTTTGTTGGATCTCGATCGTGGTGATACACAGTTTCATAATATTGAAGCCAAAAGATGCAAAGTTAATAATGATAGTGCAATTTATTTGTGGCACTACCGTTTAGGTCATATTGGTGTAAAGCGCATGAAGAAAATCCATGCTGATGGGCTTTTGGAATCACTTGATTATGAATCAGTTGATGCTTGTGAACCATGCCTCATGGGAAAGATGACTAAGACTCCATTCTCCGGAACAATGGAGCGAGCAACAGATTTGTTGGAAATCATACATACTGATGTATGTGGTCCGATGAATATTGAGGCTCGCGGCAGGTATCATTATTTTCTGATCTTCGCAGATGATTTGAGCAGATATGAGTATATCTACTTGATGAAACACAAGTCTGAAACATTTGAAAAGTTCAAAGAATTTCAGAGTGGAGTGGAGAATCATCGTAACAAAAATAAAAGTTTCTACGATATGATCGCAAAAGTAAAATATTTGAGTTACGAGTTTGGCCTTCAGTTAAACAATGTGAAATAGTTTCACTACTCACGCCACCTGGAACACCATAGTGTAATGGTGTGTCCGAACGTCGTAACCGTACTTTATAAGATATGGTGCGATCTATGATGTCTCTTACCGAATTACCACTATCGTTTTGGGGTTATGCATTAGAGACACCTACATTCACGTTAAAAAGGGCACCATCTAAATCCGTTGAGACGACACCGTATGAACTGTGGTTTAGTAAGAAACCAAAGTTGTCGTTTCTTAAAGTTCGGGGTTGCGATGCTTATAAGAAAAGGTTTCATCCTGATAAGTTCAAACCCAAATCAAAGAAATGTGCCTTCATAGGATACCCAAAGGAGATAGTTGGGTACACCTTCTATCACAGATCCGAAGGCAAGACATTCGTTGCTGAGAATGGATCCTTTCTAGAGAAGGAGTTTCTCTCGAAAGAAGTGAGTGGGAGGAAAGTAGAACTTGATGAGGTAATTGTACCTGCTCCCTTATTGGAAAGTAGTTCATCACAGAAATCTGTTTCTGTGACTCCTATACCAATTAGTGAGGAAGCTAATGATGATGATCATGTAACTTCAGATCAAGTTACTACCGAACCTCGTAGGTTAATCAGAGTGAGATCCGCACCAAAGTGGTAGGGTAATCCTGTTCTGGAGGTCATGTTAATTGACCATGATGAACCTACGAACTATGAGGAAGCGATGATGAGCCCAGATTCTGCGAAATGGCTTGAGGCCATGAAATCTGAGATTGGATCCATGTATGAGAACAAAGTATGGACTTTGATTGACTTGCCCGATGATCGTTGAGTCATTAAGAATAAATGGATCTTCAAGAGGAAGACGGACGCTGATAGTAGTGTTACTATCTACAAAGCTAGAATTGTCGCAAAAAGGTTTTCGACGGGTTCAAGGTGTTGACTACGATGAGAGTTTCTCACTCGTATCTATGCTTAAGTCTGTCCGAATCATGTTAGCAATTGCCACATTTTATGAAATCTGGAAAATGGATAAACAAAACTGCATTCCTTAATGGATTTATTAAAGAAGAGTTGTATATGATGCAACCAAAAGGTTTTGTCAATCCTAAAGGTACTAACAAAATATGCAAGCTCCAGCGATCCATCTATGGACTGGTGCAAGCATCTCGGAGTTGGAATATACGCTTTGATAAGTTGATAAAAGCATATAGTTTTATACAGACTTGCGGTGAAGCCTGTATTTACAAGAAAGTGAGTGGGAGCACTACAACATTTCTGATAAGTATATGTGAATGACATATTGTTGATCGGAGATAATGTAGAATTATTCTGCAAAGCATAAAGAAGTGTTTGAAAGGAGTTTTTCAAAGAAAGACCTCGGTGAAGCTGCTTACGTATTGAGCATCAAGATCTATAGAGATAGATCAAGACGCTTGATAAGTTTTTCAATGAGTACATACCTTGACAAGATTTTGAAGTAGTTCAAACTGGAACAGTCAAAGAAAGAGTTCTTGCCTGTGCTACAAGGTGTGAAACTGAGTAAGACTCAAAGCCCGACCACGGCAGAAGATGGAAAGAGAATGAAAGTCATTCCCTATGCCTTGGCCATAGGTTCTATAAAATATGTCATGTTGTGTACCAGATCTATTGTATACCCTACACTGATTTTGGCAAGGGAGTACAATAGTGATCTAGGAGTAGATCACTGGACAGCGGTCAAAATTATCCTTAGTGGAATAAGGATATGTTTCTCGATTATGGAGGTGACAAAAAAGGTTCGTCGTAAAGGGTTACGTCGATGCAAATTTTGACACTGATCCAGATGACTCTAAATCTCAATATGGATACATATTGAAAGTGGGAGCAATTAGCTAGAGTAGCTCCGTGCAGAGCATTGTTGACATAGAAATTTGCAAAATACTTACGGATCTGAATGTGGCAGACCCATTGACTAAACTTCTCTCACAAGCAAAACATGATCACACCTTAGTACTCTTTGGGTGTTAATCACATAGCAATGTGAACTAGATTATTGACTCTAGTAAACCCTTTGGGTGTTGGTCACATGTCGATGTGAACTATGGGTGTTAATCACATGGTGATGTGAACTATTGGTATTAAATCACATGGTGATGTGAACTAGATTATTGACTCTAGTGCAAGTGGGAGACTAAAGGAAATATGCCCTAGAGGCAATAATAAAGTTATTATTTATTTCCTTATATCATGATAAATGTTTATTATTCATGCTAGAATTGTATTAACCGGAAACATAATACATGTGTGAATACATAGACAAACAGAGTGTCATTAGTATGCCTCTACTTAACTAGCTCGTTGATCAAAGATGGTTATGTTTCCTAACCATAGACATGAGTTGTCATTTGATTAACGGGATCACATCATTAGGAGAATGATGTGATTGACTTGACCCATTCCGTTAGCTTACCACTTGATCGTTTAGTTTGTTGCTATTGCTTTCTTCATAACTTATACATGTTCCTATGACTATGAGATTATGCAACTCCCGTTTACCGGAGGAACACATTGTGTGCCACCAACCGTCACAACGTAACTGGGTGATTATAAAGGTGCTCTACAGGTGTCTCCGAAGGTACTTGTTGGGTTGGCGTATATCGAGATTAGGATTTGTCACTCCGATTGTCGGAGAGGTATCTCTGGGCCCAGTCGGTAATGCACATCAATATAAGCCTTGCAAGCATTGCAACTAATGAGTTAGTTGCGGGATGATGTATTACGGAACGAGTACAGATACTTGCCGGTAACGAGATTGAACTAGGTATTGAGATACCGACGATCGAATCTCGGGCAAGTAATATACCGATGACAAAGGGAACAACATATGTTGTTATGCGGTCTGACTGATATAGATCTTCGTAGAATATGTGGGAACCAATATGAGCATCCAGGTTCCGCTATTGTTTATTGACCGGAGACGTGTCTCGGTCATGTCTACATAGTTCTCGAACCCGTAGGGTCCGCACGCTTAACGTTTTGATGACAGTTATATTATGAGTTTATATGTTTTGATGTACCGAAGGTTGTTCGGAGTCCCGGATGTGATCACGGACATGAAGAGGAGTCTCAAAATGGTCGAGATATGAAGATTGATATATTGGAAGCCTATGTTTGGATATCGGAAGTGTTCCGGGGTGAAATTGGGATTTTACTGGAGTACCGGGAGGTTACCGGAACCCCCCGAGTACTTAATGGGTCTTAGTGGGCCTTGGAGGAAAGAGAGGAGAGGCGGCCAGGGCATGGGCCGCGCCCCCTCCCCCCTAGTCCGAATAGGACAAGGAGAGGGGGGCGGCGCCCCCCTTCCTTCTTCTCCTCCACCTCTTTCCCCTCTCTCTCCTAGTCCAACAAGGAAAAGGGGGGGAGTCCTACTCCCAGTAGGAGTAGGACTCCTCCTGGCGCACCCCTCTCTAGGCCGGCCGCACCCCCCTTGCTCCTTTATATACGGGGGCAGGGGGGCACCCCATAGTCACAACAATTGATCGTTTGATCTTTTAGCCGTGTGCGGTGCCCCCCTCCACCATAGTCCACCTTGATAATACTGTAGCAGTGCTTAGGCGAAGCCCTGCGTCGGTAGAACATTATCATCATCACCATGCCATCGTGCTGACGAAACTCTCCCTCAACACTCGGCTGGATTGGAGTTCGAGGGACATCATCGGGCTGAACGTGTGCTGAACTCGAAGGTGCCGTACATTCGGTACTTGATCGGTCGGATTGTGAAGACGTACGACTACATCAACCACGTTGTGCTAACGCTTCCGCTTTCGGTCTACGAGGGTACGTGGACAACATTCTCCCCTCTCGTTGCTATGCATCACCATGATCTTGCGTGTGCGTAGGAATTTTTTTGAAATTACTACATTTCCCAACATTCCCATCAACGACTTGCTCGAGACACAAAGGATTTGAGGATAATGTTGACGGACGAAAGCCTCTTGGATGATCAAGGTAATATATGGCTCGTCTAGAGGAAGAAGGAGATCAATGAACATAGGGAGTATGAGGCGGCAAGAGCGGCGATGTCAGCAACAAAGTAGGCGGCACAAATGGAGGCAGGGCAGGCGGCACAGATAGCCACGACAGAGGAGATGGCACGGATGGCGTCCAGCGACTGATCCGTCTGGCGATTGATCTGTATCGCTCGGACTTGAATTTCATTTTTGCCATGTCTGGATTATTAAACTATGATTTATTTTGCTTTGCTGGACTGTTGAATAGTGATGAATTTTTCTATATGATCAACGTGCATGGATTTGTATGGATTTGAGGGTTTGTGTTTGATGAGTGTGGCTGCCCGACGGTAAATATGAGGGGTCATCCGGGCACGTTTGCAGACGTTTAGGAGGCGGATTCGCCAAGTCCGGTTGTAGATGCTCTAAGGAGTAAAATATTTACAAGGAAATAGAGGGAGAAGGAAACAAAGGAAAATCACGTAACAAATATTTGTTCTAACCAGTACATGTTCTAACCAATACCTATTGGGAGAGGGGTCTGTGGAATTGATCAGATAAATCCTCAACACATGCCATGGTTGTAAGTCTAACATTGTCATTAATTGCAAATGAGTGTAATTCAAGAAGTCTTTGAATAAAAGGTTGATCCTCCCAAGAATCATGCCATGCCAGAATGGTGTTTCCATTGCCTACCTTACATATGGCAGCATTTTTGAAAATATTCAGAAGCTTGGGATGTGTTTTCTATCAGTGAGAACCTTATATTTTTGCTAGAGGAAGATCAACAGAGTAATATACTTCTCAAACCATCTTGACCCATGGAAGATCTTCTCACCTGCATGCTATGAATGTGCCTTTTAAATAGATGGTTATGACAATTAAAGAATGGGTAAGGTGTGTGGTAAGAGTTAATTAGGATTTAGTACCTGAAAATTGTACTTTGTGTCAAGGTGGTATAAATAAGTATGCACACTCTCATTTTTGGCATGGTTTAATATAAGAAAAATGGTACATTCTTTAGATTTTGTAGAAAAGTAGTTGGTAATGGTGAAACTACTAGATTCAAGGAGGACATTTGGGTCGGGGATATTGCTTTGTGTGATAAGTATAATATGCTATATAACCTCACTTTTTTAGCCAAAAAACAGCAGGGAAGACCCCTAATATGCAATTTCATAATAAAATTATGGAAAATGTACAATGATGTGGAGTATCAAATGTAAAAATACAAGTTGTCAAGCTATTTTTGCATACCCTCTCCAAGGCTATATTTGTCTCTATGCTTTCGTAAAGGAGAAATACTCTATAAACATCCTAAAAAAGTGATGAAGATGCAAAGAGGCTCCACCCTCAGTATGATGAAGGAAATACTAAGTATCAAACCTGGCCACATGGGCTATATCCATATTTAGATAAATCTAAAAACACTAGTAACCTCGGGTGTTACTAACACCCAAAACACTGATAGTTTAAGTATTTGACTTAGATATACATCCATTCCACGCCGGCGGCTATAAGTTCTTTTTTTTTGGGTGAGGTACCGGCGGCTATAAGGTAGATCATGTGACACTATCCGATCTGTTCACGCCCTAACTTATATCTTTCCGTTGCTGAAGACTGCAAGGTACGCCTTCACGACCGTGGACCAGTCGCATTCCCATTGGCTTTCGGGTTTCTCATTCTTTCGGAGCTCAAAAAATACGCACACGTGCAAGCGCCGAGCTGAGCACACCTGTTTTCTTGCGCGGATTTGCAACAAAATGCTGATCGCCATGCCCAGTCGCCGTCACGACGTGATCTATCAATGCCCGGATTTTGGACGGATGTGAGTTGTCCACAATGCTACAGGTGGAGTAGGAGTACATGACTTTCCAAAGAGTGCCGATGCTGTACGTACAACTTGAATGATTTCAAGACACGTATTTGAACTGCACAGCGAGCCCCCGTCAGGGCGTCCGTATCTAAGGTTAGACGTCGCTATTGTCTATTGTCTATTGTTTGTAGGATGATGATCCTGAACTCCTTTTTGCATTGGTTTCTTGGCATCCAAGCCGAGCTTCATTGCTTGCCCTGCTGGTCAATATTCCACCTTTTTCAATTCTAATTCTGGGCTAAGCATCAGTTGGCCGGATTTTCCTATTGTTTTCATGCAGCCGTCTGCTTGTCCGCAGCTCCGGGCATCATCGGCAGATGCTTGGTCTCCAAGGCGCACGATTGGCTTCCAAGGCGCGCGGGGTCAACTCGATTAATTAACTAACGAACAACGACCGAACTGCAGGAGTGTCCCCATCCATCGACTTTACTACTATCGTTGCCCTTGTCCCCATGATTTTTTTTAGTAGTACTACTGAATTGATACACAAGATCAGGAAAACTGTTGCCTTGTCAAGGCCGATGCAGATATATTCCAAACGTTCCGCTCTCGACTTGATCTCGCTCACGGTACCCAAACAGATCGCCGCGATCGTCCTCACGCTCCGCCATCTCCCATCCCAAGCACAGTAGCACCTGTTTTTGATATTGTTGATTATTGAATCAATCGTACGGTCTGCCGCGATTTGTTGCAGCAGTCCGAATCCTGTGATTTGACCTCGGCAATGATTTGCGCTGATTAGTACCATTTTTTCAATTAGCGCGATCGATAGCAGCCAGCGGGGGATCATCGTTCAGTTTCGTCACGGCGATCTTCTAGAAGGAGGTGTAGCTCAGCCAGCTAGCTGGGTGTGCTCTCTTCATGTGGGAGCGGTTACTTGTTGGTGGTTGGAATCTCCTTTTTGTTAGCAGTTGGGAACACGCACGCACGTCACATGCCACACAAGTCGCGTTCGAGCTCACAGCTCACAGCTCGAGTAATTTATTACTCCCTCCGTTTTCAGAATGTTTTGAATATTTCAATACGATGGAAAACATACAGACTAAAATAAGTGAACGAACACACTAAAATGCGTCTATATAAATCTGAATCACAAAAAAGCTGAGACATATTAATAACAGTGGACGAAGGGCGTATAGGATATCTGTACTATGTGAGTACTGAAAAGATATTACTCGCTTCGTTCACAAATATAAGATTTTCTAAAAAAAACAAATATATATAGACACATTTCAAGTTCTCTTATTTTAGTTCCTATGGAGTACGTATTAAAACATCTTATATTTGTGAGTGAAGGGAGTATATAGTACTAAAAAGTGAAACAAATCACAGTAAATACGCATACTTTCACTTCGTGTATATGTTGTGAATGGAGGGACCATGCTATTATTCGTTTTCGCACTTTTTTGCTTTCTTTGGCGGGCATTTTCCAATCCCAACTACTAACAAGAAAATACTCACTTCGTCACTATTATAAGATGTCGTAACATTTTCTGTGTTTATTCACAATTTTATTCTATAAATAGTTCATATTAAAAAAATCCACAGCACCACCAGGCAGCAAGCCTGGTAAGCTATCTCAAAAAAAAAGCATAGTATCTAAATCTTGGAAGAAAGGGCAAGCCGCATGCATAGGAAACAAACGGACAATATACATTTTATTTGTTTTTTTAGCATACTTGTAGAAAAACACGCAGCAAAGAAAAGGAAACACGCAAACGTGTAGGAAATGGGCCGGGCGCATATACAAAGTATGAAGGGTACGCAGGATGCGGCTTTTCCCCCAAGTTGACCCTAGGCAAGAGGAAAGGTGAAATCACTAATTAAGGATTAACCCTTGCAATGGTCACTCACACCTTTTCGGGCACTGACGGGTGGCATAGCACTAACAGGTGGCATATTGCACGCACACCACTTATCGCAATCTGTGAGTTTTTCACATGTATTCATTTATTCAAACATTTTATCTCTTCAATCGTGTGTCCAAATCTCGAACCGTTTTTGTTGTTGGATTTGTCATGCCCAGATCTTCGACCAATGGTAACAGTTTTCGATGAATTCTTTTATGAAAAAGGGAAATTATCTGAAGGAAAAAACTAGAGACAGAAGCGAGGTTTTTCCCTCACTTTTCTCGCTTTTTGAGAAGCAAATCCATGCTTCTCATGAAGGAAAATCTGTACGTCTCGTGGAAGCAAAAAAAACACATCTTTTTTTCTTTCTGAGAGGCAAAGTTGTATTTTTGGCAGAAGCAAATCTGTGCCTCCAAGAAAAGAAAATATATGCTTCTCGTGAAAGAAAAACAAAACACATTGTTTTTTTTTCCTTTTTCCTAGAGGCACGCGTATGCTTCTTGTGGAAAAAAAGAATGCATTTTTTTCTTTCCGAAGATGCACCATTGTGCTTCTCACGGAAGCAAATCTATACTTCTCGTGGAAGCTCGTTTCTTGCGCAAATAAAAATCTGAATTCGCCCTATAGTGAGTCGTATTACAATTCACTGGCCGTCGTTTTACAACGTCGTGACTGGGAAAACCCTGGCGTTACCCAACTTAATCGCCTTGCAGCACATCCCCCTATAAAGAAGACAAAAATCCTGAGGGAGCACCCATCACGCGGCATGTGGTGGCGGCTATACCCCTTAATTAGTTGCTCTCGAGGAAATGTGAAGTGTGGGGGCTATATCTCGCTTATTGTGAGATTATGCATGTACGCCTCTGGCGTTCACCTATCTGGGCCAGCCGAACAAGGGTTAAGCAATAACCATTTCTTCACAGCAAGTGCCTTCATGGCACAGTTTTTCCGGTTGTTTGTTTCTCCTGGTTTATTTTCATTTTCATTTTTTATATTTATTTTATTTGGTTATCTTTGTTTTTTCCTTTTTTTCCCAGGCTCTATGGGTTTTCATATTGCTGTTTCTATGTACTTTTTAATAGGTTTTCACTTTCTTTGTTCTTGTTCTTTTTACCTTTTCTTATATAATATTCTCAACTTTCTGCAATACATATTGTACATTTTTATACACCTGTAACAATTATTTGATGCGTTGAACATTTTTCAAATACATGAAGAATGTTTTTTAACTATAAGTCTGACTAATATTCTGAATAATTATTAATAGATTTCAATACACGTTGAACATTTTTCAAATACAAGATTATATTTTCTTAATTCTTTATAATAATTGTTAAACATTTTCAAATACACATTGAAATTTTTTCAGAATAGTATGAAACCTATTTTTTTATTAAGTGAACATTTGTTTTACATTAGATTATTTTTTCTTAAATAATATCATGCACATTTTTGAAAAGGTATGAAACATGTTTTTACATTATACTAGCGATGTGCCCGTGCGTTGCAATGGATCCAAAGTAGAATAATACTTGTTCACAAACTTGAAAGAAATTACTCTAGTTTTGATATACATATATCACTAAAAATATATTATGTTTCACTCAAAATATATTCCTTGGGTTGTTTTGATGAGACGGGGGAGGGATGAGATTGGTTTCAAGATAATAAGGGATTTTATGTGAATTGGAGCAGAGAAGTGAGCTATTGTTGCAAAAAGGCCACAACTTATCTCACAGTCTTTAGATGCAAATCTAATGGTCAGAAATGACGGATGGCAGGCACATCATCATCACCAACTGAGTCTTTTATAGGAGTAGAGATAAACATTTTCCAAAAATGCAATGGACAATTTTTTAAACGAGTGAACATCATTTAAATTGCAGAAACTTTTTTTAAATGGTACAAAATTTTGTACAAACTTATGTGAACATTCCTTTTACATGCCATAAATATATTTCTAAAATGTCCTGGAATTATTTCAAGCATGGTAACATTTTTAAAATGTTGCCCTTATTTTATTGAATGATATACAAACTTTTTTTTTCAAAATGGAAATAACAAAAAATACAATGCATGAACATTTTTAAATGCATGCTAACCATCTTTAAAAATTTACCTATTGTTATCTTTGAAGTATATATTTAGAATATTTCAAAATATATATTGAATATAAAATTAAATAAAAATAACTAGCCACCTAACAGACAAACATATGAAGGTGTGTGCTCCTAGGACAGCCGAACACTCGCGCCATGAGGGCTATGGGAGCGTTTGGTTACATTTGCTTAGTAAGCAAATTGCTCAGCCAGCCCAGCTAGCCAGCTTTCGCTTTGCCAACCTTACCTGGTCAAACGCTTTGGTTTTTTTTTTCTTACCAGCCTTGCCCCGTGAAAACCATTGTCATGAGTGGATCGTCGATTTTTCGGCGCGCGAAGTTTCCGGTTGAAAGCGAGCCGATTTGGCTCTCCTGAGCTAGCAAGATTTTTCTAGCCCACCCAAGCTAGTTGTCCCACAAAAGCTAAGATAATTTAACAATTCCAAACACTTAACCTTGCCCCCAGCAAGGCTGTAACTATTCTTACTACGGATCCAAACGCTCCCTATATCTTCCAACCTCTCACCTCTAGCGTCCACACATGTGGGGCAGTTCAGCAAGGGTGCAGCAAGTAACGGTATTCTTTTATGGGATATGCCTTCACGCATAATGTATTTCCTGTCTTTCCAGGTGTTTTTTTGTTCCGATTTACTTACTGTTTTTCTTTTCATTTTACTCTGATTCTTATATTCTATTTTTCTCTACCGTTTTCATTGCTTTCCTTTTTCTTTTTGTCCTTTCTGGGTTTTTTTTGTGCTTTTCCATATATGTAACCTTTTTTTAATACAAGTGCTATATTTTTTCTGTATATACGTGGAACATTTTTTTATACACTTTCAACATTTTCAAAAATATGACAAACATTTTTCTAACCAAAATGATAACCGGCAAACTTTAGTTGGGAATGGAGTGGCAAGCGATTTTTTTTGCAACTTTACCTTGTAGGAGATGGCAAATTCGGCCCTTTCTGTATCAATTTTTTTCCTTCTTTCTAGAAATCTCCGTGCGTTTCAAAAAAAATTACCACCCTATACAACTTGTCATATAAAATGTTCGCAATTGCCATCCCCTCCAAGCAAGCGTTCGATAGCTGCATGTTCCAACCTTTTTTTAACACATGTTAAATATTTTCCAAATACACATTAAAAAATAATGGTAGGAAAAATATTTTTTTGAGTCGAACATTTTTTATTTTGAGAACCTGATTTTACATTTCCTAAATAATTTTACAATTTCATGAACATATTTTTGGAAACATCTGTACTTCTTTAAAATGTCATGTACATTTGTTTGAATTGTATGAAACATTTTCTAAAAATTACTTGAATATTATTTCAATGCATCTTAACATATATTTAAGTCACAAACAAGTATTGGAGCATTTTTTAATGGTATGAATTATTATTTTTACATTGTATCAACATTTTTTAATTATTTCAGATATATTTATTTAAAACACGTGGAACACTTTTAAAATTTAATATAAAAAACAATGGTACGACTGTTTGATAAAATTCTCGAATAAATTTATTACACCGCGTGAACATTTTTTGAATGAGCGATGAACACTTTCCAAATCTAACTAATTATGTGTGTGTGTGTGTGTGTGTGTGTGTGTGTGTGTGTGTGTGTGTGTGTGTGTGTGTGTGTGTGTGTGTGTGTGTGTGTGCGCGCGCGCGCACGTCCGTGCGAATGAATGAATAAACGAAAGAAAGATGATGTTGTGCCAGTCCAGTAGGGCGTTCCTTGAAGTGATGCGGCGATAGGACTCGCAACAGGCAAAGACTATATTTATGTTAGAGCGAGTATAACGTGTGTAGCTACTGGGCCGGCCCATTTTTCATCTTGTTTTCGTTCGCTGGGTTTTCATGTACATAATGTACTTTTTTATTTTAATATATGGTTCTGAAAACTGTTTTGAATATATGGTCAAAATTTCTCAAATACACATCAAACATTTTTTTCAATGGCCAAAAACATATTTTTGAAACTACTCAACATTGTTTTACCATTGTATATATATTTTGAGATATTTCACCTACATTTTTTGAAAATACTTGAATATTTTCTATAAAACGTCAAACACATTCTTTTAATGAAAATAAACGTTTTTATCCTACGCAAATTTTTTTAAAAATTTTACAAACATTTTTTGTGTACACATTGAACATTTTCCAAATACATAATTAACATTTTTTCAAGCATATATTTTGAATTCAGCCTTTTTTCATACACATTCTACATTTAGCCAATACACCAGGATCATTTTATAGATATACGTTTAACATTTTTAAATACAACATTAACATTAATGAAAACTTATACTATTTTATGCCTACTTTTTTCATACCCATTGTACATTTTTTCAAACATCAGCAACATATTTTGGATATATGTTTAACCTTTTTCAAATACATGATTAAAATTTTATTAAAACATATAGATTTTTATGTCTACTTTTTTTCCATACACATTGTACATATACATCATAAATATTTTTATATACATGTTAAACATTTTTTAAAACATGACTAACACTTTTTCATATATAGGTTTTGATGTATTTTTTCCATACACATTATATTTTTTTATGCACTAAAAACATTTTCAATTAATAAACTTTTTAAACTTTGTATGTAAAGGGAATTTTTAATAGATATATTATGATTATTTTGAAATATAAGCAAAAGTAAAAAAAGTTAAAGCAAAACACGAAAGATAAAATATGCAAAATGGATTCTTTTCTTAGGGGGGGGGGGGGGAAAAACTAGATGAAAAAAGAGCGTGGAAGGCAAGCTAACCTGGGGTGTTAAACACAAAGGTGTTAAACATATGATTTGGGAACTGCTCGACACCCTTAACCTGGGGTGTGGCTATCTCATTATATAGAGGTACCCAAGAGGTACAATACAATGTTACAATACAGATATACAGAGGCTACGTATATACAGTTTAACACCCTTCCTCAATCTTAATTATGTCCTGAAGTACAAAGCAAGTTAAGATTGCGTCTACAGCCTACAAACTGTGGTTGTGGAAGAGGCTTCGTGAAGATGTCAGCAAGTTGATCCTTTGATGAGATGAACTTGATACAGAGTAGCTTCTGTGCAACACGTTTCCAAACAAAGTGATAATCCACCTCAATATGTTTTGTCCTAGCATGAAACACCGGGTTAGAAGAAAGATATGTCGCACCAATGTTGTCAGACCACAGGATCGGAGGACGAGTTTGAGGAACACACAACTCTCTCAACAGAGACTGTACCCATATGATCTCAGCAGTTGCATCAGCAACAGCTTTGTACTCAGCCTCAGTACTACTGCGAGACACAATTGCTTGCTTGCGAGCATTCCAGGCGATCAAGTTAGGACCCAGAAATACCGCATAGCCCCCCGTGGATCGCCTGTCATCCGGACTACCAGCCCAATCTGCATCAGAGAAAGCCGAGAGCTCATACGACGATGCAGACTGAAGAAGCAAACCATAAGAGGCATTAAGACTGACATAGCGCAAAATACGCTTCATAGCTAACCAGTGAGACGTCCTCGGTGCATGCAAAAACTGACAGACACGGTTGACTGCATAGGAGATATCAGGCCTGGTAATAGTAAGGTATTGCAGACCACCAACGATACTGCAATACTCAGTAGCATCATCAGACGAGAGAGGGTCACCGTCAAGAGCAGACAACCGATCAATGGCAGACATCGGAGTGTTAACATGTTTGCATGTGAGCATTCCAGCACGACGCAACAAGTCCAAGACGTACTTTTTCTGAGTGAGAGTCAAACCAACAGAGGACCGTGAAACCTCAAGACCAAGGAAAAAATGAAGAGCACCTAAATCCTTGACAGCAAAATCATCACGGAGGGCAATCACAAGGCGATCAGCAGCAGCAGCGGAGGAACTGATGAGAATGATATCATCAACATAAACCAAAAGATACATCGTAACCTCAGGGCGCTGGAGGAGAAATAGTGATGTATCAGCAGTGGAAGGAGTAAACCCAAGATCCCGAAGAACAGATCCAAGGCGAGCATGCCATGCACGAGGAGCCTGTTTGAGCCCATACAATGCCTTAACCAGACGACAGAGATGGTGAGGTCGTGTCGGATCAACAAAACCAGGTGGCTGACGCATATAAACCTCCTCCTCCAGAATGCCATGCAGAAAAGCGTTCTGCACATCAAGCTGACGAAGGAACCATCCGCGAGTAACCGCAAGAGACAGTAGTAATCGAATGGTAGTAGGCTTGATGACGGGACTGAAAGTGTCTTCATAATCAAGACCATACCTCTGTTTGAAGCCCTTTGCAACTAACCGTGCCTTGTAGCGTTCAATGGAGCCATCAGCATGTCTCTTGACTTTGAAAACCCATTTGGAATCAATGACGTTGACACCAGACACTAGAGGAACAAGACGCCAAGTATCATTCTGTTGGAGGGCCTGAAACTCTTGTTCCATTGTAGCACGCCAATGAGGAATACTCAGTGCAGCCTGAAAGTGACGAGGCTCTGCAGTGGGATCGCCAGCAATGTGAGCCATGCACGCAGCAAGCCACGCAACCGTGCCATTCGTTCGCTTCTTTGGACGAAAGACACCAGACTGGCTCCGTGTGCGAGGACGAAGAGTGACAGCAGGTTCAACTGGCAAAGTCGGTGCAGCAGAGGATGTTGACGAGGCCAGCACCGAGTTGGACGAGTCAGGCACGCCAGTGACCGAGGCAGGGCTGGTCGGCGACCCTAGCGCAGAGGCGGACCGTGCCGGAGCAGGTGACGGGGCCTCTGGGCTGGCGGTAGCAGCAGCCGGCCCGGGCGAGAGACCCTCCAGTGGCCCGGGCGAGCCACGCGAGGCTGGCGCTGGCGAGGCCTGCGCGCCGGGCGAAGTGGGCGCTGGCGAGGCCACTGGTGCTGACGAGGTAAGCGAGCCAGACGAGGCTGGCGCTGGCGAGCCCAGCACCCGTGGGGCCAGCGTGGAGCCAGGCTAACCCGGCGCCCGCGAAGCAGGCGAGACGGTGACGGGTTGGCGGGTGCCGCCCGTCATGCATGGCACATGCACGTCCCGACCAGGGAGCTCATCGGTGACCTGTTCATCAAGTAGCTCGAGCCGGGCACCGCGTCCAATACCTGCAGCATGATTAGGGAGCAACGAAGGGGCATATGCAACATCCACAAATTGATCAGGCGTAGGTGTGGACACAGGCACCGGTGGTGTAGAAGTGGTAGGGTTAGTCGGAAGTGCACGAAAAGGGAAAACATTTTCATCAAATACTACATCACGAGAGATGTAGACGCGGTTGGTAGGAACATGCAAGCACTTGTACCCTTTGTGAAGAGAACTATACCTGAGAAAAACACACTTCTTAGACCGAAACTCTAGCTTGCGTTTGTTGTAAGGACGCAAGTGAGGCCAACATGCACAACCGAACACTTTGAAAAAAGTGTAGTCTGGAGTCTCATTAAGCAGAAGTTCAAGAGGGGTTTGCATTTTCAGAAGTCTCGAGGGAAGCCTATTTATGAGAAAACAAGCTGTGGAGAATGCATCACTCCAGAACCGAAACGGGACGGAGGCATGAGCGAGCAAGGTTAGACCAGTTTCAACAAGATGACGATGCTTACACTCGGCAGTACCATTCTGCTGATGTGTATGAGGACATGACACGCGGTGCGAAATCCCAAGTTTGTTAAAAAAACGAGTTGAAGTTGTGGTATTCACCCCCCCAGTCGGATTGGACATGGATGATTTTCTGCTTAAGAAGACGCTCAACGTGTGCTTGAAACTGAATGAAGACATCGAACACATCAGACTTACGTTTAATAAGATATAACCAAGTAAAACGGCTATAAGCATCAATGAAACTGACATAATAATTGTGACCACTAACGGATGTCTGGGCGTGACCCCATACATCAGAGGAAACAAGCTCAAGAGGATGTTTCACAACACGACTAGACTCTAAAAAAGCAAGTTGATGACTCTTGCCCAGCTGACAGGCATCACAAATAGTTTCAGCAGTTTTATTGGACACAACTGGAAGATCATGACGATGCAAAACATGTCGAACTATGGGAGCCGCCGGGTGACCAAGGCGCGCATGCCAGTGTGTAGACGACACACGAATACCACTGAACACCTGAGGAGAGGACGGCATGGAAGGTGGACATGGCGCATCAAGTGCATACAGGCCATGGCGAAGACAACCGCTAAGCAGAACGGCCCTCGTGTCCCGATCCTTAATAAAAAAACGAGAAGGGTGAAACTCAGCAAGGACATTATTATCACGAGTAAGTTGAGGAATAGACAATAGACTACGCGTAGTAGAAGGAACACGAAGGACATTAGAGAGATGTAATGTGCGAAAATTGTGTGCAAGAAGAGAGGCCTGACCAACATGGGAGATGCGCATACCTGCTCCACTGGCGGTGTGCACCTGATCATGACCACAATATGGCTCCTGAGTGGAGAGCTTACCCATCTCACCGGTGAGGTGGTTGGTAGCTCCAGTGTCCATGTACCATGTAGGATCAACGGAGGACGGAGTACGGCCATGATCATGACTCGTCACGGCAGCGGCGGCTTGCTTGTCGTTCCCTTTGCCGTTGTTGCCGAGGCCCAGAAAATCTTGTTTGTAGCGACGATGGCAGCGAGAGGCAATGTGGCGCTCAAGACCACACAACTGGCAGGCCTGTTGGGCACCACAAGAAGAACAACACGCCACCGGCCGGTTACCACCTGTGATGGTCGGAGCACTGCCCCGCGAGGCCGGTTGTGAAGGCAGCGTCGGTCTGCCTCCTGAAGATGATGACCGTTGGGGCTTGCCACGAGTTGCGGCATTGGCGGAGGCGAAACTGGGGGGGGGGGGGGGGGGGGGGGGGGGGGGGGGGGGGGGGGGGGGGGGGGGGGGGGGGGGGGGGGGGGGGCTCGGCGCGCCTTAATGCGCTGCTCACGGTCAAGCAGACGTGCATAGAGCTCACGAGGTGGAAGCGGGTCATCACGGCCATAAACATTTTCGATGAAATTGTCATAATCATCGTCAAGACAAGTTGCGCCTCAACTATTTATCGCCTTAAACGACCCAAGTGGCAGCTCTTGCTTAAGTTTTTTTTCCCTTCGTATAGTATTGGGCTGGTCCATTCAAGCACGCATCGTCGTAAACAAAGACTAGGTAATGCGAGAAGGAGCAGTCGCGCACTGGTCTCCACAGCACGCCAGCGAGATCACGCACACTAACCACCCCGCCCAAGTCCATTTCGTGGTAACAGTCAGGGGCGCGCTGTACTTGACGCCACTCGAGCGGTTTTATTCGGGAATTTTTTTCTTTTTTTTCTATTGTTTATTTTCCTTTTCTTATCATTTTTTATTTCATTCTTTTTCTCATTTTGTATGCATGTTCTATTTTTATTTTTCTTCTCCATTCTATGTTAGGGTTTCTTTTTCTTCTCCATTTTTTGTTTTTCTTTTTTGGTTTTTTATTCATTTGGTCTTTCTTTGTTTATTTTTGTTTTTGATTCCACATTCTTATATACATGATAAACATTTTTTCAAATACTTGTTCAAACATTTTATATACTTGTTCAACTTTTTTGTTTTTCTTTTTTGGTTTTTTTATTTTGTTTGGTCTTTCTTTGTTTATTTTTGTTTTTCATCCCACATTCTTATATACATGATCATCATTTTTGCACATACTTGTTCAACATTTTCAAATACTAGTTCAACATTTTTTCAAAAACTTCAACATTGTTCAAATTCTTGATTAATTTTTTTAAAATCCTTGTTCAACATTTTTTAAATACTTGTTTAATATTTTTTGAATTCTTGATTAACATTTTTTGAAATACTTGTTCAACATCTCTTCAAATACTTGTTCAACATTTTCTAAAATGCTTGATTAACATTTTTCAAATACTTGTTCAAAATTTTCAAATACTTGTTCAACATTTCTCCAAATGCTACATTAACATTTTTAAAATACTTTTTCAAACGAGAAGGAATAAATAAGCTGATAGCGCGATCTCGTACTAACACATACTCTCTAAAAATTGAAGAACTTGCATGCGGCCTTCAAGCCACACATTTTTTAAATGCTTGATAACATTTTTCAAATACGTGTTCAACATTTTCAAATACTTATTCAACATTCTCCAAATGTTTTTCGTAGAGTTTTTTTGCAATATATATATTTAAAATATTTTAAAGTATAAACAAAAGTACAAAAATGAAAACGTAATAAAAAAACAGAAAACAGGCAGTGGCCTCACTCGCGTGTGGGCCGGCGCATATTGCTCGCTCCCTTCAGCGAGTGGGGAGTTACACTCGCTGAAGGCGAGGAATAGGGGTGCCCAGACAAGCTGTGCTACTCGCAGCAAGTAGGTTACAGCGGAGGAACTCCTATTACGCGTGTTCGGCGCCGCGGAAGAGCGGGGGAGCTTCTATTACGCGCGTTTCGCGCCGCGGAAGTCAACCGGCGCCTACAGCAACGCCAAGTGGGCCGGCCCACGAATCCACCAGCGCAGAAACTGTTTTGCGAAAAAGGACCCGCAAAAACATGCTAGTACCAGGACTCAAACTTGCGTTTGCTGCTTCGAACGATGGTTCAACTAACCACTACAGCCTCTAGACGGCTGTGACTAATAGTAACGCGAATTCCTTAAGAACTATTGTAGCCGCGTTATTTATCACGCAGTACAACTTACATTATGTATTTTTTATGAAACGAAGTTCATCAAATTTTGAAAAAAGTTCACGAATTGGAAAACTTCATCGTTTCTGAAATAGTTCATCCAATTTGATAAGAAAAGTCTGCCTATTTAAAAAAATATCTGATTTTGAAATAAGTTCACAAAATGTAAAAGAAGTTCATCAATTTTGTAAAAAACGCTAACAGAATTTTTTTAAAGAGTCCATCAAATGCGAAAAAAGTTCATCGAATTTGAAAAGGTCCATCAAATTTGAAAAAAAGTTCATCAAACTTGAAGAAAGTTAATCAATTTCATAAAAAGTTCACCGAAGTTATAAGTAAGTTCACCAATTTTCAAAAAAAAATCACCCAATTTGAAAAGAAGTTCTCTATTTGGAAAAAAGTTCACAAATTTTAAAATAAGTTCATCAATTTGAAAAAAGTTCATCAAATTTCAGGCAAAGTCCATCGATTTTAAAAAGTGTCGATTAAAAAGAAAAGTTCACGTATTTGCAAACAATTCAATGAACCAGGATGACAAAAGAAAAGGAAAAAGAAAAAGAACAAGGGAAAATAAAGATTAAAAGAAGGAGAAAGTACAGTTTTGACAAACCCCGTTGGGGTGGTTGCCCCAGCCTAACGTGGTCAGGTGGGTCGCGGGTTTGAATCATGTCCAACATGCCTTTTTTTGCGGGAGTAAACACAAACAAAAAGAACCTAAGTTGGCTGGCCCATGTGCAGGGCGCTCTATTTTTCAATTTATTTTTTATTTTTTATTTTATTTTTTTATTTTTTTATTTTATTTTTCCTATTTTAAATAATTTAGGATTTCAACATGTCTCAATTTTTTTTAAAATTTTCATTTAGATAAAAATGTTCAATAAATCATAAATTTTCCGCATTATTAATAAATATTCGTGATTTTACAAAAAAAAAGATATTCAAAAAATGTTCATGTATTAAAAAAATGTACACAAATTCCAAAATTGTTCAGTAAGTTTTATAAAATGTTCACAAAATTCTAAAATGTTCATGAATTTCGAAAAATGATCATCAATTCAATAAATGTTCACTGATTCAAAAAGGTTCATAAAATAAGTAAGAAATTATGAACTAAAAAAGTTGTTCCCCTAATTTCCGAAATTCATTGATTCGAAAAATATTTGCCCATTCGAAAAATGTCCGTGTGTTTTAGAAAAATGTTTACAACCGTATTTACAAAGAAACCCTGAAGTTGTTGCTATGACCAACCATATTACAAGAAATACGGCTCCAAGTTCAATTGTATACGACAATGTACGACTCCAAGATCAACAGTGATAGACAGTGTTTCTTCTACTTGTAATATGGAAGGGTATTTTTAAAATTATGAACATTTTTAAAATTCTCGCTAATACAAAAATAAAAATAGAAATAAAGAAAAACAAAAAACAAAGGAAAACGAAAAAAATCAGCGAATGTTCTAGAACCTTCCCAAAACCTATGAGGAAGGAGTCTGAAATGGGACGACCCAAGAAAGAATTAGATGTTGTAGTGGGTAAGAACGACCTACATGCCAAATAGGAGGCGCCGGCTATAGCGACGCCCCGCCCGTGCTCGCTACGAGCGAGACAGAGCCCATTCCAAAGGTGAAGCCCAAGTCCCTCCCAAACCGCCCAATTGTTTGGGTGTGTTACCCTGGGTAGGCCCAAATGGCCCTCATGTTGTCTATTTGACTAGTTGGACCGAGTTGTATCTATGTCCACTACTCTCTAGATAGTCTCTTTTGCTAAGAAAGTGAAGTCGCTTTCTCCCTAATATTCAGGAAATGGGTGACCTGTTGGGAGCTAGCTGATTGTGGTTTCATTCTCGGCAATAAACACATGAAAGTGAAGATCCTTAATTCCTCCCGGGCAAGCACAACCCTCATTTACATAAACACATGCACGTAGATTATATATCACACAACCAATTCAACAATTAACACAAACCAAAATAAATCAGCAATTCAACATAAACCAATTCAAGAATTCAACACAAACCAAAATAAATCACAATTCAACACTGCAGTTATGCGAGAGAAACTTGGCACTTGTGCTTCGATACTCTGCATCTGCCTGCAGAGATCCCACAGACCACTGGCACTTTCATGGATTGGTGGTAAGTCCAGGGGGTGAGGTTCACCAGAGATGACAAGAGAGGTTTCGACTCCTTGGTGATTCGCTTGGCATGGTCCTTATGAAAGCAACGTAATGCCCGAGTGTTTAACAGTCCGGAGCAACAAGTGGGTCCTCACACCCTTGCCTTCAACATCTTAGAAGAGATCAAGGACTTGATGAGGTCACACAATAGTGTGGGTGGTTTACAGCGTTTTGTGAGAGAGAAGCTAGGTTTCCATTTGTTAGTGTGGAGTATGTTTTTAGACGTGGTTGTTCGCACCTCGCCTAATACTCTTGTAACATATTATGCTCTCTTCTATAAAAGTAAGGCACGCAATTGGCGTACTCTTGAAAAAAAACACAAACCAAAATAAAATTAAACATTTCATACATAGGTGATAAACAAATGAATCGACCGCCTCCGTTGTTGCGCTCTTGATCTCCTTTTTGTTGAGGAACCGCCTCTTGCTTTCTTCATCCAAGAAACTAGTGTCATGCAACATGATCATCGACTCCTCTGTGACCCTGGCAAGCCTCACCATCTCTTTCTCAATCTCAATTGTCTTCAATGACTTTGCCTTTTCAAGCTCCCATTTTTCCTTTTCTCTTGCTTCTCCATGTCTATTCCCTCCCTCTCAATGCTCAACCTCTCCCGCACCCTCTCCCGGTTGAACTCCATCATCTCTCTTTGCACATCCAAGAAGAGTCTGTACCTCTCCTCCTTCTCCTCTATTTGCTCCTCCATTTTCACCAATGTCTCCCCCTTATTGGAAAAGATGTTCGTCCATGTGGCGGACATTTTACTTGTCGTGCCGTCACGCGTGAGCCTATCCTCCTGCCACTTCTTCCCATGTGTCTATTCTTATTTGGAATGATCCCTTGTCCATCTGCCCCTCCACTTGAATCATCATCGTCATCTGATCCAATGGATTGATGAGAGCTTGAGCCATTGTTGTTCTTCATCTTCTTGGCGGGGTTCTTGAGATCTCCATAGAGGGTGCACTTCGATTTCCCATTCAACACCACCCAATAATGGGACAAAGTGAATGTTTTTTTTTTCTCAATTTGATGGTGGTGGTAAACATTCTGGGCGACGGTCCACCTTGTTCACGACGGGAGGGACCCCGACGGACTCCGTAGAGCCATTCTCCATGTCGCAGGCAGACAATGGAGAGCGTGTTGATGGCTAGGGCGAAGGAGGAGGTCAGCGACACGAATGTGGAGTAAGGGGTGGAGAAGTGTGACAGTGCAGACACGGGAAAGGAAGGACAGTCGCGCTCGATCGATCGAGAGAGAAAGAGAGAGAGAGAGAGAGAGAGAGAGAGTTTGGTTTGGTAAATTTGGAGGGCCTTGGGGTGGGTCCGGCATGTCATATCCAACATGCCTCACGCATACAAGCGCCAAAGTCTCACATGGGCTGGGTTTGGAGGGTCCAATGATAATTCTGTTTGGTCGCACAATTTTTACATGTTTTATCATTTGGGTCGAACCTCATGATATAATCTGAAAGGGGAAAAAATAGTTGGAAGTCTTGTCCAGGCTAACACAAGCATATATGTTCATCCTTATAGTAAGTATAACGCTTTTAACTTTTTATTCAGGAAAACTAATTTCTCGGCACCAACTTTTACACAGGAGCCTATAAAATGAGTGATGTGGCCACAAACTCTGGATACAGGATAAAGATATTCATGGCGCAGTCTCATTATGTACATTTATGTCAGAAGCTCGACTGCTTGCTTCGGAGTTGGGACCTCTAAATCTTCCAGTCTTCGGTAAAATCTGCACGAAGTCGTACAGTTTTGCCTACAGCCTTCTGTCCAGATCGTATGATCCGTACAGACACCGACCACTCGAAGAGACATAGATGACCCGGAACCAAGTTCCTTCAGCTCGAGAAGCTTTTAGGCGGCGCAATCGTACCTCCCTCACCGACAACAAGATCTGAGCACCACAAGAAATTGACATGTCCACACTCCAGTTGCAGAACGGAGTCCTGCAGAATATGGCACTGCCTTAATTCCGACGGATCACCCCAGAGAGCGGAGGACCAACTTGCAAGATCAGAAGGTTGATAAGCCATTGTCAACTTGGCACCTGCACAAAAATGTAACACGAAATTTAATGTTGGAGAACCTAATTAGCGCACGTGCAGCAAGTGGCGAGCCAGTGCATGGTTACTCCTGCAACAACACAGGGAACACGAAGATCACCCTTAACCGGAGCATACAGAATGATGCACTACAAATCCAAAATCGCTCAGCATAAAGTTTGCAGTGTTACTAAAGGATAGAAGTGAGAATCCCCCGCAAAGAAAGGAGAGCAAGAGGTGGGAATTCACAGTATAGCAAATCCGTTTTAATTTTGGAGATGAACCTAGTAATTTAGTTTCTGATATCAAAAGAAAGTGTCAGATAAGAAGGAACGAATATGCCCACCCTTTCTGTCCCTTTCATCAGTTGCCTCTTGTATCAACAACTATGCAAGATACTAGAAACTACATGATTTAAATGCTGGAATAAATAAGAATGATATGCTTCAAGATCTTTTCACCTCAGAAACACCAGGGAAGTGTACATCCCTGGTTGACTGTCTGATGGTTACCGCTTCCATTGTCTAGATCTCAGCAGAACCACCATGTATATAAAGTGATGATACCCCAACCTGAGAACTGCAAGCTCATGAATCCTAGCTCAAATATGTCTTCCATGGAGGAGCCTCTGCTGCCTCTATTCCAGCGTAATCAGAAGTATTCTTCCTCCAAGCAAGACAGAAGCAAATCATGCGATGTCCCAAACAGGTGTGCACCTTCCTTTCATCCAGACACTAATGTCAAAGCTAGCCTCAGTACTCTCAATCATCCTCCAGCCACTAATGAAAACACCAATATAGTATCCACGCCGACTTTACAGCGGGTGCATTCTTCACCTTCTATATTCACATCAATCAAAGAAGCTCCCTGTGCACATGAGCTTGGCAAGCAAAGCCCTTCTGCACAATACACACCATCAATTACAAGGCAAGCTATTGTTAGTGTCATCCTATACATCTCAATAGGAGTCACGGTGTACATGACAAATGTTGAAGGCTTCAAGGGGAAATCCACGTTTAAGTTAGTGGATGCCCTGTACTTCACCATCATAAGCTTGTGCACCATTGGGTATGGTGACATAGTCCCTTGCACTACCTTCACAAAGGTGTTCACATGCTTGTTTCTACTAATAGGTGTTCGCTTTGTTGACATTATGCTAAATGGACTGTTGACAAATGTGCTAGACAAGCAGAGAACAGTCCTACTTAGCACAATGGATGACAATAAGCTGAACAGGGTATTTGACACATACATGATCGATGCTGAAAAGAAAAGGTCAAGAGGGAAGATGAAAGTACTACTTGCACTAGGCGTTGTTGCAGGGACTATCTCAATTTGTACAATCATAGTACATGAGGTGGAGGGCCTAAATTGGATTGACAGCTTCTATTTATCAGTCATTTCTGTGACAACAGTTGGATATGGGGATTATGGCTTCTCAACTACAGCTGGAAGGCTCTCCGCGACTGTGTGTCTGTTGGTGAGCACGTTGGCAGTTGGCAAGGCATTCTTGTTCCTAACGGATCTAAGGATGGACAGAAGGAACCGACGAACTACAAAATGGATCCTCCAGAAGAAAATGGACAATGAGCCGCTTGCTGCAGACCTTGATAACGATGCAGCTGTAAGGTATTGTAAATTTTCCATCAATTACCATGTCAAGGAATTTTGTACTTAACATGCGCTTCTACTCTGCTGCTTATCTCGTATCCAATGATTACATCATATTATTTCCTTATCTGGAAATTAAATTTATCTGATGATATGATCTTTCTTCTTGCACGACAAAGAGCTAATAATTTCTCATTCCTTTTAGTCTTTTACCAAACACGCAAGGAAACAATAAATATACTTGTGATATGCATTGACACCTCAAAAACTTACATGGAAGTTACTTTTCATCAGTTCGTCACAACCTCTACATCTTTCTTCTCATTAAATTAATTTAAAAGTATGTTACTATGTCTTACAGGGCAACTATGCCTTTTACGTTCAAGCAAGCTACTTCACATGTGATTAACGTGTGATTGCCTTCTCCATATGCAACAGCAAATCAGACTTTATGATCTACAAGCTGAAAGAGATGGGGAAGATCGACGAGAAAGATGTCACGATGATCTCAGACCAGTTTGATCAGCTAGGCCTTGCAAAATGTGGAAATGTTGCTCTTGCTGACATAATTGGAAACTTATGAGTATGTATTATGAGAAATATATCATACTTCAATGATAGATATCATCTGAACATGTACACGTGACCTATTTAATACCCTTCCATATTACAAGTAGAAGAAACACTGTCTATCACTGTTGATCTTGGAGTCGTACATTGTCGTATACAATTGAACTTGGAGCCGTATTTCTTGTAATATGGTTGGTCATAGCAACAACTTCAGGGTTTCTTTACATATTTTCTCACCCGGATTGTATGGATATGTAATTAAGGATACAGGGAAGAACTGGATAGTACGAGTTTTGTGCAGTGTAATTAAAGCAATGGGACAACTTACCAAAGAAAGAGACAGAGCTTGACATGATGAATTCAATGTTTTGTAGTTTGCCATCATCTCAAGCCATCAGATCCACTCTCACTTACTGTGTTATCCGAAATCTTCGCAATCCTGGAAAAGTTAGTTTCTGTAATGAAGCTCAAGCATATTCGGTTTGGGGATGCCAAGAAAAGCCAGATACAGAACATATATTAGTGCATTTGTGACTTTTCGTACACCTCCTTCAAGACTAACCTTTCTCTAGTTTCAGTTATAAGCTTCAATATGGTTGACAATTTGTGCAACTTGTCATTTATAGACTGCTGAGTGTCCAACTCTTTTGCTAATTGGGAACTGGTGTAGTGATCAATTTCACATTGTAATGAACTCAGCTGTGAATCAATATGCTGCACAAAATCATCATATGCAGAATGATCATCCATGATGTTTGTTGGGTCGTGATCCTTGGAGAATGTGAAGCTATCAGCCATCTGAAGTTCACTTCTCTTGGAGTGGCCAGCCAAGTTTGAATCACTAGTCTCATCCACCCGATCATCAATTTTACCGGAGAACACCCTTATATGGTCATTGGAGTCCTCAACATTAGTCGTCCCTGGACGCAACGCGTGTTCAATTAACATATTCTGCTTCACCGAAATAACCTGGATACAACAAACAATGTTTCAGATATATAGACGGATGAAATTTGGAGAAAATTTCCTGAGTGGGAATGGTTTATGTGAGATGTCATTTATGTGTTAGTTGTTATTTGAAGGAAAAGCTTGTAAAATTCGTAAGTGATGTAATCAGCAGAATGATCACAAGAACAGTGTGACATTGTCTAATTAAGTATGACTCGGCAAAGTATCATGGGGTTTTGGTACAAGTTAAAAAAAATCAATGTTAAGAACCAAAAAATATCATATATATATCACATGATGATAGAAAGAACATGTCATCACCTCACTAATCTTTGCGGAAAGCTTGTCAAGCAGCTCAATGCGCTCCTTTATGTTCTCCAAAGCATTGGTCAACTTCTTCTTCTGCACAAGTAATTCCACTGCCTCATTCTCTCTGCCCATCCGAACACTGACCACGGCTCTCTTCTTAAGATTCTCAGCGGCCTCGGTCAACCGCACAAGCCTCACCCGAGCACTATTTGCTACAAGAAAAAAAAAACACAGTCAGTAAAAAGGATGTTGTGCACTTGGTGCAGTGAGTTTCTAGAAATAAAATGTGCACTAGTGCAGTGCAACAACTATGGTGTGCCCCTATCCACAGAGCGCCGGACTCAAACTCGCTTTTACGATCCCTAGACCCGAACATAGTATGTAGTAATAGAGATTAGCGAGACATACTGCAATCTTTGGAATCGCAATCATTGTCCGTAATTTAGAGTAGCACAAATATGTAGAATGAAATACACAAGCTCCTGCTACGGACTCAGCATCCCAGTTTCCTGAAGAAGAACGCAGCCATGGCGATGGAGTTGAGGAGTTAGTATACCTTTGGATTGGGTGAGGTCGGCTTCGGCGTGGAGTTGGAGGAGCTGCTCCCGCAGCCGGTCGAACGTCGGCGGGGCCGGGGCCGAGCCGCCGCCTCGGCTGGATACCGCCAGGACGAGCCGCCGAGGGGCCGCCCTCGCGCGCCTCCACCCCGCCCTCGCGGCAGGAGGCGGCGGGGGCAGCGGCGCCACTAGCGACGAGGCGAAGGCCATCTCCTCCCACAGCCCCTCGCCGCGCGCGGCACTCCACCGGACAAAGGGACCGGTCTAGGCGCTGAAAGCGGAACGAAAGCTCTACGTAACCAGCTCCCTGAAGACGGGAAGCCTTATGTCTACGTCAACGCCCTGCGAAGGCGTACTTTCGGGTGCTTCAGACTTCAGCTGTGTCAACTGTCAAGGTCAATCGTAGTTCAGATAATACGTCTATCCGTTTGGAAAATCACAAACTTTGCAGCTACCGGTCAATCCCATGTACTACTATAATTTCACGCGTCAAATCAAATAGTTTCGTTTAATTGTAACACAGGAGAGAATAAAGTAGCCTCCCCGCAGAAAGAAGAAGAATAAAGTAGCCCGCCCGAATTTTGTTTGTTGGTTCCAACCTGACAGTCCATTTGGACGACGGCCGGTCGCAACGGTGTGTAAATTCGCAGACGCCCCCCTTGCTATATAGCGCCGGAGCTCCTCACGTACAGTGCCGATGCCTCTACGCTCCTCTTGCTAAACCAGTTTGCTGGGGAAGTAACAGCCACGCAACTTGAAGCCTTTTCCCAGGAGCATGGATGGATGGATGGATGGCCTGCATGCTGCTCAATTAAAAGGTAAAATCTTCTTCTCTGTTGGTAATTTATTTATTACGATGTGCGTTCCGGTTTGTATTCCTGGATTCTTTGTTCATGTTCACATTGTCCTGTTGTGATACTCACATTTCACATACGGTCTGTGCATGCGCCCGGCATGAACAGTCGGTGTTTCCTTTGTGTATGTGTGAATCCTTTGTTACTTCGTGCCATACGTATGACACTTATTATTTGGGTTTTTCTTTGCTTGCACATGTATGTACACGCTGATATATCTATCATGCGTACCCGCATTGAGTTGCACGGTCAATCTGAATCTCTGGTGAACCCTGAGAAGAAAGATCCGGGGTATTCCTTTCCTGAATTCAGTCGACATCAGAATCAATTCGGACAGGCCACCCCACGGGTATGGCAAAATGCAACGGAGGCACGCGTTGTCACAAAGATGAGCTGTAGTACGCGTCTCGAGTCTCTCTCGACCATATGTAGACGGATGGACCTGCAGGCTTATGAGCTGCACCTGCTCTATTTTGGCCACTCGGTCGGCACTCGCCAGCAGGCCACATGAGTAGCAGGTGAACACATTGATTAATTCGCACCTTCTACAAATCTTATGTCTGTGCAATCCATACATTACATTACATCCTCGTAGTACTGATATTCATCACACAAAGTCACAAACAAACGTCACCAGACCCCTTCATCACATTAAGCAATTCATGTGTACGCAGTTTGTACTATCTGCCCATCATCAATCAACTTATTTCGCTAGTCAGCTGATTCGCGATTACTACAGTGCATTGTAAATCTGCATCAGCTAGATAGCGCCAACCTTGTGATCAGCAGCCAACTGGCGCTCATTCATCAAGGAATCGAGGAACGAGGTGAAGGTGTCGTCGTCCACCATTGGACACCCCATCACGTCGTTGAAGACTCCGCGGGAAGCAGCGTAGTCGGCGAGAAGCTGATCACCGAAACCTTCGAAGTCATGGGCGTCGACGCTCATCGCCGCGGCGAGGTCGTCATTGCCTCCGTCGCCTGGGTTGTCACGGCCGTCGCGTCCAGTTCCAGCGGCAGACGAGGTCGGCAGCACAAGCGCTGGCGGGGGCAGAGGTTGCGGCGGTCTGACCGTCGGCGCCGCCGTCGTCTTGTCGGTAGGAGCTGCCGTCTTGCCGGGAGCAGCGGCGAGCGGCATGTGCGTCCGCGGGTCGAGGCCCTGGGCGACGAGCTTCTTGCTGAGGTGCGAGTTCCAGTAGTTCTTGATCTCGTTGTCCGTGCGCCCCGGCAGCCTCCCGGCGATCAGCGACCACCTGCGTGCACCGCGACATCCATAAGTCTATCATCTGCGTAGACGCATTTCAGGAAGTAGGTCACGTGCACGCACCGGTTGCCGAGGACGCGGTGGAGGCGGAGGATGAGGTCCTCCTCGTCCTCGGCGATGGGGCCGCGCTTGATGTCCGGCCGGAGGTAGTTCATCCACCGCAGGCGGCAGCTCTTGCCGCAGCGCAGCAGGCCCGCCCGCCGCGGCAGCGTGCGCCACCGCCCCTCCCCCTCCCGCGCCACGAACCGCGCCAGCACCTCGTCCTCCTCCGCCGTCCACGGCCCCCGCTTCAGCGGCGGCGCCGTCGACTGGGCTTGGCCGTCCTCGCTCCGGGCTCCATGCTGCGCCGGCGGCTTCCGTCGTGCCATCGATCGGCCTCGGCTCCCGTGCGATGCGGAGGCTTTTGGATTTTGGCTCCTCGGTCCTCACTCGATCGCCTGGCTTCTGCTTTTCTCGGATGCTTTTTCTGAGACTGAGGGGGATTTGGTCGCTTTTCTCGCCGTGCGCCGCAGCGCCACCTCCCGGAGAGGCAACGGTCGGTGGGGTGGTTTGTTTCTTATGCGCGGCGGTCTGTTCCGCTTCCGGAAAACGGAGGAATTTCGTGTCACCGCCGCGCCGTGTCACGCGCACGCTCTACCCGATCGGGGGACGAGCCAAAGGATGCGGAGACGGGCGCCGGCTACGTCCAAATTAGAACGTGCCGCAACCATACATCGCAAAAAATCAGGTTTTTTTAAATTACTTTTTTGGTGAAACGAGAATAACGGTTCTTTGTGATAGAACCAATCCATTTACTAGATTTATTTCAAACTTTTCGGTGATGTTCGTTCAGCAAGATGATACGTTCTCGTCGACTACGAGACGACTGTGGTAAATTCGTCAATCTTAAGATGTTCTGTCAGCTCAGTATGTCGGATGTACTCACATGGATAGGGTATGCGTGTGTGAGTTCATATAGTGTGTGTATGTGCATGTATGTGAGCAATTGTGATTGTATTGTGTTAAAAATATCGGGCCTTTTTTTATCATTTCTTTCCTATTACTCCCTCTCTCCCAAAAAAAATACAAAGTTGAGACGCTTACTTTGGAACGAATGGAGTATGTTTTATGTTTAGAATAATTACTTTCATCTATTATTGTACTTATTTCGTGTAGTTTTTCATTTTTATTTCATTATTCATTTTCTAGTTCTTTTTTCTTTTCCAATTTCTTTTTCCTCTTGCTTTTCTGTAAGAAATGTAATAAAAATAAAAATACAAGAACATCCTTTTTATACATGAATATTTTTAATACACATTGAATATCTTGTAAATATATTCAGAATTTTTTTAAATATACGTTGAATTATTCAAATACACATTGAAAACAAATATGTTTAATATATGGCAATTTTTTTGTAAATACACATTGAACATTTTTAATAGACCAGCATTCTTTAAATAACGTTGATAATCTACATGCATAGCAAACATTTTAAGTACACGATGAACAATTTTTTTAAAATGTACCAATGTTTTTTCTTTGGAAAATTTCATGACAAAATGTTCATATTACCTTTTCTTAAGGGACTAAAAAAAATAATATATTTATATATACCAAATGAAAAAATCTATCGAGAAAACCTTAGCAGAAATCAGGTGGAAAAATTATTGTCGAGCTATATCCTACTAGGTTGGTCGACTAGATACAAATTGTGCAAATCAATCCGTGGTTGGGTGGTTAGGAGAATAGTGGTATCCCCTGTCCATCGGAGAAGACGTTTTGGTCGACGACGAAGGCGTCTGTGACCGACTTGATCAATCTTAAGATGATGTGTTTGTTTAGTCTCTCGAAGATGCTTATGAGGTAAATTATATGTATTTATAGAAATAAGTGTATACTTATGTATATGAGCGACTTTGATTATACAGTCTTCAAAAACAGAGAAACTTGGTACGGAGTATGAGTATGAGTTGTAAGTATGTTTCGTGTATCGCTTATAACCAGCGACACGTAGCAGTACCAGAGACCTCGCGGGAGCTTATATCTCGCTTCATGCGATATAGAATTTTCTCTCGCCTGAAATTCTTCCTGCATGCCACCGTTACAGGCCAGCCCTGGCTCTTCGCTCGTTTGCTGTAGTTTTTCTTTCCTCTTCCCTTTTTGGTTGTTTCTGTTTTTTTTTCGTCCTTTTGTTTTTTATTGGTTCTCTTTGGTTTTTTCCTTCGTTGTACTTCAGTTTTCTTTATTTCATCAATTGGTTTTTCTTCTTCCTTTGTTATACTTCAATTTTCTTTGTTTCTTCAGCATTTGTCTTTGGTCTTTTTTCCTTTTTTTGTTCCTTTTTTCCTTCAGATTTCTTTTTGTATCTTTATTATTTTCAATGGCTTTTTTATTTTCTTTATTTCTTTCTCAGTTTTTGATGTCTTCCATTCTTTTTGCAGTGGTTTTCTTTGTTTTTCTTTTATCTTTTGATTTCCTTTGTTTGTTTCTTATTTTTGATGGATTTCTTTGTTTTCTTTTTGTTTACATGAAAAAATGTTAATCATGTATTTTTAAAATATGAAATGTGTATAAAAATGTTTTTGAGGTATAAAATATATCCAATGTACAGTAAATAAAAGTAGACTCCAATAAACATATATTTTTTAGAAATTTAATTTTGTAATTAAAAATGTAAACATGTATATATAAATGTTTCTAATGTGTATGCAAAATGTGAATTGTGTGTGAATTTTCTTTACTGCCATTAACAAAATGTTCAACACATTATATTTTAATTCACTTTTAATATTTTAAATACATATATCATTTTATATACATGTTTGACATGTTCAAAATACATGATCAACATTCTTTTCATACACATTATGTATTTTTTGTATACTTTTTCGTATACATGGAAAACATATTTTCTATACACATTTAACTTTTTTGAAATGTGTGTTTGGAAATTTTCAAATACTTGATTAACATTCTTCAAATGCTTTATTGACATTTTTTACATACATGATTAACTTTTGTCACACACATTTATATTGTTTTGTATACATGATAAATGTTTTTTATATACACATTTAACATTTTTTGAAATGCTTTATTAATATTTTCAAATACTTGATTAATATTTCGTTCAGATGCTTGATTAATATTTTTATAATACATGATCAAAATTTTCGTACACATTGTCTATTTTTTATACATTTTTCAAATAGATGAGAAACATTTTTCCTGTACACATTTAATATTTGCCAAATGTTTGATTTTTTTCCAAATGTTTTTGTAAAGTGTTTCTTGTAATATATATATTTATAATATTTGGAAGTATAAACAAAAGTAAAAAATGAGAAAAAACAAAAAAGGAGGTTGTGGCCTGTGGTCTGTGGCGTCGTGCGCGCCTGGGCCAACCCATCCCACGGTCGCCTTCAGACGAGGCCGCCCTACGTCTCGTGTCAAGCGAGACATGGGCATGCCCGAGAGACCTCCTATACCATCCAGACAACAAATGCACACCCCTACACGCTTTTGAGCCGACCCATGTGCGGGGTTGGGCGTCTGAGGGAGTTCTGGATTAGGGGGTCTCCGGACAGTCAGACTATTTCCTTTGGCCGGACTGTTGGACTATGAAGATACAAGATTGAAGACTTCGTCTCGTGTCCGGATGGGACTCTACTTGGCGTGGAAGGCAAGCTAGGCAGTATGGATATGGATATCCCCTCCTTTGTAACCGACCTTGTGTAACCCTAACCCTCTCCGGTGTCTATATAAACCGGAGGGTTTTAGTCCGTAGGACACAACAACTACAACATACAATCGTACCATAGGCTAGCTTCTAGGGTTTAGCCTCTCTGACCTCGTGGTAGATCTACTCTTATACTACCCATATCATCAATATTAATCAAGCAGGACGTAGGGTTTACCTCCATCAAGAGGGCCCGAACCTGGGTAAAACATCGTGTCCCCTGCCTCCTGTTACCATCCGCCTTAGACGCACAGTTCGCGACCCCCTACCCGAGATCCGCCGGTTTTGACACCGACATTGGTGCTTTCATTGAGAGTTCCTCTGTGTCGTCGTCGTTAGGCTTGATGGCTCCTACTATCATCAATAGCGATGCAGTTCAGGGTGAGACTTTTCTCCCGGGAAGATCTTCGTGTTCGGTGGCTTTGCACTGTGGGCCAATTCACTTGGCCATCTGGAGCAGGTTGAAAGTTATGCCCCTGGCCACCAGGCCAGGTTTGGAAGCTTAAACTACACGGCCGATATCCGCGGAGACTTGATCTTCGACGGATTCGAGCCTCTGCCTTGTGCGTTACACGGTCACGATGAGTACGATTTAGCTCTACCATCGGACAGTGTCCAGGATATCGCACACGCAGCCGCTCCGACCCTCAATTCGGATCCAGTTGCGCCATCCATGGACGGGTGGATGGACCACGCCACGGAGGCCTTACCCTCAGCGGCGATCGAGCCAAACATCGACCTTACCTTGCACGAGAGCCGTGTTGTTAAACTACCGGATCCTTCTCCGGCCACGGACTCCGAGCCGCCTGCGCCCGTTCCTATCGAATCCGATTGGGCGCCGATCATGGAGTTTACCTCCGCAGATATTTTTCAGCACTCACCCTTCGGCGACATATTGAACTCATTAAGGTCTCTCTACTTGTCAGGAGGATCCTGGCCGAACTATGTCCGGCAGGACTGGGATGCGGACGACGAAGAAATTCGCGGCCAACCCACCACCCACTTAGTAGTCACTGTCGATGACTTAACCTACATGCTCGACTTCGACTCCGAAGACATCGACGGTATGGACGACGATGCGGGAGACGAAGAGGAACCACTGCCCACAGGGCACTGGACAACCACCTCATCATACGATATATACATGGTGGATACACCCAAAGAAGGCAATGGCGACGAGATAGCGGAGGATGACCCCTCCAAGAAGCAACCCAAGCGCCGACGTCAGCGGCGCCGCTCTAAGTCCCGCCAAAGCAAAAGTGGTGATACTGGCACAGGAGATAATAACACTCCGGATAGTGCCGAAGACAACAACAATCCCCTCCAGTAAGATTTAGAGCAGGAGGATGGAGGAGCCTGCCCTCCTGAGAGAGCGGCAGATGGAAAGGCGGAAGATGATAATTACATACCCCCCTCCGAAGATGAGGCAAGCCTCGACGACGACGAATTCGCCGTGCCAGAGGATCCCGTCGAACAAGAGCGCTTCAAACGCCGGCTTATAGCCACGGCAAATAGCCTTAAGAAAAAGCAGCAGCAGCTTCAAGCTGATCAAGATCTGCTAGCTGATAGATGGACTGAAGTCCTCGCGGCCGAGGAATATAAACTCGAGCGCCCCTCTAAGAGTTACCCAAAATGCAGGTTGCTACCTCGGCTGGAGGAAGAAGCGTATGACGCGGCTGATCGGCCACCTCGTGGCCGCGATAGAGAGGCATTCCAGCCAAAAACCCAGCCTGCACCCCGATGCCATTCAAATAAAAAGGCATGGGAGATACGCCAGACCTACGAGACATATTGGAGGACAAATCAAAGCATGCAAGATCGATCTACGGATCACGGGGGCGCACCACTATGCGAGACGATAAACGTCATGCCGGATACAGTAAAAGTAAATCCGGCCGGGCCGAACATAGCGGGCAAGACCCATTCGAGCTGCGTCACGATATAGCCCAATACAGAGGCGCCGCACACCCCTTATGCTTCACAGACGAAGTAATGGATCATCAAATCCCAGAAGGTTTCAAACATGTAAATATTGAATCATACGACGGCACAACAGATCCCGCAGTATGGATCGAGGATTTCCTCCTCCACATCCACATGGCCCGCGGTGATGACTTACACACCATCAAATACCTCCCACTAAAGCTCAAGGGACCAGCGCGGCATTGGCTTAATAGCTTGCCAGCTGAGTCCATCAGCTATTGGGAAGATCTGGAAGCCGCATTCCTCGACAACTTTCAGGGCACTTATGTGCGGCCACCAGATGCCGAAGACTTGAGCCACATAATTCAGCAGCCAGAAGAATCGGCCAGGCAATTCTGGACTCGGTTCCTAACAAAGAAAAATCAAATTGTCGACTGTCCGATGCAGAGGCCCTAGCGGCTTTCAAACACAACATCCGTGATGAATGGCTAGCCCGGCACCTTGGTCAGGAAAAGCCGAAATCTATGGAAGCCCTCACGACACTCATGACCCGCTTTTATGCGGGAGAAGACAGCTGGCTGGCTCGCAGTAATAACATATCAAAGAACCATGGTATTTCGGATACTAAGGACGGCAATAGCAGGTCACGTCGCAACAAACATAAGTGCCGCATTAACAGCGATAATAACGAGGATACGACAGTCAATGCCGGATTCAAAGGCTCTAAACCCGGTCAGCGGAAAAAGCCATTCAAACAAAGTACGCCGGGTCCGTCCAGCTTGGACCGTATACTCGATCGCTCGTGTCAAATACACGGCACCCCAGAAAAGCCAGCCAATCACACCAACAGGGATTGTTGGGTGTTCAAGCAGGTCGGCAAGTTAATTGCCAAAAACAAGGACAATGGGCAACATAGCGATGACGAGGAGGAGCCCCGGCAGCCACACACCGGAGGACAGAAGAGGTTTCCCCCACAAGTGCGGACGGTGAACATGATATACGCAACCCACATCCCCAAGAGGGAGCGGAAGCGTGCGCTCAGGGACGTATATGCGTTGGAGCCAGTCGCCCCAAACTTCAACCCATGGTCCTCCTATCCGATCACTTTCGATCACGGGGACCATCCCACTAGTATCCGTCATGGCGGATTCGCCGCACTGGTTCTAGACCCAATCATTGACGGATTTCACCTCACTCGAGTCCTTATGGATGGCAGCAGCAGCCTGAACCTGCTTTATCAGGACACAGTGCGCAAAATGGGTATAGATCCCTCAAGGATCAAACCCACAAAAATGACCTTTAAAGGCGTCATTCCAGGCGTAGAGGCCCATTGCACAGGCTCACTTACACTGGAAGTGGTCTTCGGATCCCCGGATAACTTCCGAAGCGAAGAGTTAATCTTTGATATAGTCCCATTCCGCAGTGGTTATCATGCACTGCTCGGGCGAACCGCATTTGCAAGATTCAATGCGGTACCGCATTATGCATACCTCAAGCTCAAGATGCCAGGACCTCGCGGGGTTATTACAGTCAATGGAAACACAGAGCGCTCTCTCCGAACGGAGGAGCACACCGCGGCCCTCACAGCAGAAGCGCAAAGCAGCCTCTCAAGGCAATCCACCAGTTCGGCGTTTCAAAACCCGGACACCTTCAAGCGCGCTCAGAGCAATCGGCAACTAGACCGCCTGGTGCAATCTGAGCTCGTGTAGCAATGCGGCCCCCACCCCAGTCCCAGCCGAACGGCGAAACTCGTGCCACGCGTACACAATTACGCACTAAAAATACCATGGGCACAAGTGGGGAGGGGGGCACAACTGCGGCACGCCCCAAGACGCGGCTTAAACCACACTAGGGGCTTCCCGTTTGGTTATTTTTCTCTTTTTCAGGACCTTAAATCTCTGGAAACCCTGTCCGGCAGCACTACTGCCGGACACATGATGCAGCAACCAAGGAGGGAGAAATCTACGTCACACCACGGAATTCCCAGGTGGATTACAATAACGAGCGAAATATTTGATTTAATACTATTCCTCAGCTTGCCCTTGGAAGGGACATAGTCCTACTCTTTGCTTATCGCACCATCTGTATCATCCTGCTTTAAACGCACCTTTTTTTAAAACAAGGCATAACATTACGACTTTTGTTGCATTCTTCTTGTGTGTATATATATATGTTCATTACTGACGCCTTGCACCCGTACACTTTGGTACGACCAATACACCAGGGGCTTACGTACCCCACAATATGGTGTGAAAAGTCCGAACACTTTCACAAGTGCGGCACCCCGAACTTATAGCATTATATACATCAGTTCCGAATCATGTCTTTGGTCAAATGTTGGGTTTGCCCGGCTCCTATGTTTTGGTACCTTACGTTCCGCTCTATCGGCTAAGGTAGCGCTAGGAGAACTACTGCGATTGTGCCCCGGTTCTGCCGGGCTTAGCACCTCAGTAGAGAAAGCTAAAACTGACTGTCATGATAAGGTGAGAGACTGGTCGCTGTTCGGCGAGGTTTTCGAGTCCCTAAAGACTTATGCCGCTTAGGGCGAGGGGCCGGCCCTGTCTGGCTTAAAGGCGTGTATCGCGCCCCGAATTCGGCCTTCCGAATACCAGGGGCTTCGCCGAAATTTAAAATTATAGAATTCTATGGCTAAGTGAGAGTGATAAAGCATTATTTGTCTGGTTGCCTTGTTCGTTGTGCTGAGCACCTCCCTCGAAGGACCCAAACATGGGAACAAGAGTGCTCAGGTTTATCCCGAACACCCCAGCACTCGTGGCATGGGGGCAGAAGCTGAGGACTAGCCATCTCTCAGATTGGATTAACGGCCAAACAGAAGGTAATATTTTAAATTCACACAAGTGTTGCATAGCGAATATGAAACAAGTTTTCATCATACAGGATCACACGAGCAAGTTTACTCAAATATTACATCCTTGGAGCATTCGTCCGCTACAAGACGGGCACCCTTCAGGACACCCTCATAATAAATTTCGGGGGGTGCGATGCTCCTTACCCTGCGGCGACCCTTCCTTGATCAGCTTCACGGCGTCTAGCTTGGTCCACTGCACCTTCACACGGGCGAAAGCCCGGCCTGCACCTTCGATGCAGATGGACCGCTTGACGACCTCCAGCCGTGGGCAGGCATCTACAAGCCGCCTCACCAGGCCGAAGTAACTGTTCGGAAGGGCATCGCCAGGCCACACCCGGATTATAAGGCCCTTCATAGCCTGTTCGGCCGCCTTGTGCAGCTCGACCAGCTGCTTTAGCTGGTCGCTCAAAGGCATCGGGTGTTCGGTCCCAGTATACTGAGACCAGAACAACTTCTCCGTTGAGCTTCCCTCCTCGGCCTGGTAAAATTGTGCGGCATCCGACACGCTGCGGGGCAAATCTGCGAATGCTCCTGGAGAGCTCCGAATTTGGGTAAGTAATCGGTAATTTACTTTCACATGCCTGCTCTGCATATAGAATGCCTTACCCGCCGCTATCTTCTTCATTGCGTCGATCTCCTGGAGGGCCTTTTGGGCTTCGGCCTTGGCACTCTTTGCGCTCTCGAGGGCCGCGGCAAGCTCAGACTCTCGCGTCTTCGAGTCAAGCTCTAGCGCCTCGTGCTTCGTCACAAGAGCCTGGAGCTCTTGCTGCACCTCACCCACCCGAGCCTCTTGTTTTTCCCGCTCGGTGCGCTCCTTGGCCGGTTTATCTTCGGCCTTGGTTAGCGCTTGCTTCAGGGTCGCCACCTCGGTCGTGGCCCCTGGCAAATACACGATGATCCTGTCATTTTGCAATCGCGTCTTCTTTTATATATACATATCTACATACATGGTATTACTTACCCTTGTTCTCCTCAAGCTGCCTCTTGGCAAGGCCGAACTCGTCTCGGGACCCTCTAAGGTCCTGCTTCAGTACGGCAACCTCCGCAGTAAGTGCGGCAGACGCCAGCAGCGAAGCCTGCATATGCATATTGACATACTTATATTAGACTCCTGCGATATTATTTGATCCTCTGTTCGGATTTTCTTTGTGAACACCGAACAGAGCATCAGGGGCTACTGTCTATGCGGTAATATTTTTACTACATTCTAAAACACTTACCTCAAAGCCTGTTAGAAGGCTGGCACAGGCTTCAGTCAATCCGCTCTTGGCAGACTGAACCTTCTAGACCACCGCACTCATAATAGTACGGTGCTCCTCGTCGATGGAAGCACTGCGAAGCGCTTCCAGCAGATTGTCCGGCGCCTCTGGATGGACAGAGGTCACTGGCACAGGCGTCTTGCCCCTCTTAGAAGGAGGCCGCCTGCCCAAGCCCGGAACCACTGGAGGTTCCAGCGCGGGTGTTCGGCTGAGGGCCGAACTCGGAGCTCTCAGGGGCCTTGCCCCCTCGGCTCCCGGAGTCCGGGAGGCCGCCTTGAGGCGCCTCCAGGACTGTATCCCCTCGACCCGGTGCCTCGTGAGACAGCACCTCAGCATCGTCCGCAGGATGAGGGGAGGTGGCAGTCGGGACTGGATCGCTATCCATATCCGACGAGCCCAGGGAGCCGTCCGGGCGGCCTGCATAATCATATTTCGGCGTTAGGTGAGGTAGTGCGGCAAAGGAATACTATGACTTACTCTGGTATCCGAATACTTACGATTTCCCCAGGGGCTTGGCCCTGGGCAGCCACTCGTCTTCACCGTCGGCGGCGGTGGTAGAGTAGTCCGGAAGGAGAGTTCTCCCCTTCTTGGACCCTTCGGCCTCCCCAGTTGGGGCGGCCTTCCTTTTCTTGTCTCCCCGTCTAGAGGGGGAGCATCCTCTTCTGCCTCCTCATCTTCGGGGGAGGATTGCGCCGTAGAGTCCTCGGACGGTGAGTCCGATGACGCCTGGTGTCGGGAACTCTTTCGGGTTCCCTTGGCCTTCTTGGTCTTCTCCAGCACCGTATAAGGAGCCGGAGTCAGCATCTTTGCCAGAAGCGCGTCTGCTGGGCCTTCGGGCAAAGGTGCCGGACAGTCGATCTGTCCGGCTGTTTCCTGGCAGTCCTGTCAAAGGTACGGGAGTTTAGATCCCGCATGGAGTCAATCTATAAGAAATAAGTATCCTGTGAAAGGTAAAGCAGCTTACCGCACTGGCTTGGCGCTTCGCGCTGAATCCGCGATCCTCAGTAATGGGAGGGGGGACCTCGGCGCTTTTGAACAGCACCCTCCAGGCATCTTCATGAGTTGTGTCGAAGAGCCTGTTCAGAGTTCGGTGCTGCGCCGGGTCGAACTCCCACAAGTTGCAGTCCCGTTGTTGGCACGGGAGGATCCGGCGGTGGAGCATGACCTGGACTACGTTGACGAGTTTGAGCTTCTTGTTCACCATGTTTTGAATACATGTTTGGAGTCCGGTCAGCTCTCCCGAACTACCCCAGGACAGGCCCTTCTCTTTCCAGGAGGTGAGCTGTGTGGGGATGCCAGATCGGAACTCGGGGGCCGCTGCCCATGCAGGGTCACGTGGCTCGGTGATGTAGAACCACCCCGATTGCCACCCCTTTATGGTTTCCACAAAGGAGCCCTCGAGCCATGTAACATTGGGCATCTTGCCCACCATGGCGCCTCCGCACTCCGCCTGGCGGCCGCCCACAACCTTCGGCTTGACATTGAAGGTCTTCAGCCATAATCCGAAGTGGGGCTTGATGCGGAGGAAGGCCTCGCACACGACGATAAACGCCGAGATGTTGAGGATGAAGTTCGGGGCCAGATCGTGGAAATCCAGGCCGTAGTAGAACATGAGCCCCCGGACGAATGGGTGGAGAGGTAATCCCAGTCCACGGAGGAAATGGGTAAGGAACACTACCCTCTCATGGGGCCTGGGGGTGGGGATGAGCTGCCCCTCATCTGGGAGCCGGTGCGTGATGTCGTCGGGCAGGTATCCGGCTCTCCTCAGCTTCTTGATGTCTCCCTCCGTGGCGGAGGAAACCATCCACCTGCCTCCCGCTCCGGACATGGTGGGGGAAGGTTGAGGTGGGAAGTGCGTACTTGGGTGCTAGAGCTCAAGTGTGCGAAAATGGATGAGCAAAGGAGGAAGAAGGCATGGACGAAAAGGTGAATCCTTATCCCTTTATATGGGCAGACGGAACTATGCGCCCCCCACTAGCCTGGTGAAACTCGCTTATCCCCCAAGCACCGTAATCGATGGTGCGGTTGGGTTACCCATGCCCGTATTGATGAGAATCCTGTAATAAGGGGACACGATCTCTGCTTTGACAAGACGTGTCAAAAAACTGCCTCGCGTTATGTGTGGGCCGAGTTAAAGGAAACGGTTCGAATAATCACCGGGCCGTGACATAATGCCATGTTGCCATTATTCTCTCTCTATGGTGGTATGTGGAACTTATTTTGCAGGGTCGGACACTATCCTTGTATTCAAACTCTTCCGTAATGTATTCAGAGGAGGAACCCGCCTTGCAATGCCGAAGACAACACTGCGCGCCGGACTCATCGTCATTGAAGCTTGGTTCAGGGGCTACTGAGGGAGTCCTGGATTAGGGGGTCTCCGGGCAGCCGGACTATTTCCTTTGGCCGGACTATTGGGCTATGAAGATACAAGATTGAAGACTTCGTCTCGTGTCCGGATGGGACTCTACTTGGCGTGGAAGGCTAGCTAGGCAGTACGGATATGGATATCCCCTCCTTTGTAACCGACCTTGTGTAACCCTAACCCTCTCCGGTGTCTATATAAACCGGAGGGTTTTAGTCCGTAGGACGCAACAACTACAACATACAATCATACCATAGGCTAGCTTCTAGGGTTTAGCCTCTCTGATCTCGTGGTAGATCTACTCTTGTACTACCCATATCATCAATATTAATCAAGCAGGACGTAGGGTTTTACCTCCATCAAGAGGGCCCGAACCTGGGTAAAACATCGTGTCCCCTGCCTCCTGTTACCATCCGCCTTAGACGCACAGTTCGGGACCCCCTACTCGAGATCCGCCGGTTTTGTCACCGACAGCGCCCCTAGTTTTTTTATTCAAGGCATACACAGACATGCTTATGGCAATGTCCGAAGCAAGTGGGTGGCCAGGTATGCTTGGATCTCTTGAGTGTATGTATTGGAGATGGAATAACTGCCAAAAGCTCTACAATGGCAATATCATGGCCATGTTAAGAATCCCACCATCATTTTGAAGCAGTTGCATCACATGACCTTTGGATTTGGCATCAATGTGCTGCATCGGCCTCCATTGTTTGCTAGGTTGGCTGAAGGACAAGCTCCTCCATTCAATTATACTGTCAATGTGCATGAGTTGATGAGTACAACAAGGACTACTATCTGGTTGATAGTATTCGGTGGGCGACCTTCGTCAAGACCATCTTTGAGCTAGTTGGTCGAAAAGAGCTCACTTTGGAAAGGGCATTTGGAGTCTTCCAAGCACGTTTTGCAATTGTTTCTGGATCTACTAAACAAGGGGATCCGGAGACCTTGTTGGAGGTGTTGACATGTTGTGTGATCATGCACAACATGAACCTGGAGGATGAGGGCGAAAATACCACCGAAAGTCTAAAATTTGAGAACATGGGTGATACGTCAATTTTGCATCATGCTTTTATATTGATATTTATTGCATTATGGGCTGTTATTACACATTATATCACAATACCTATGCATTTTCTCTCTTATTTTATAAGGTTTACATGAAGGGAGAATGTCGGCAACTGGAATTCTGGACTGGAAAATGAGCAAATATTAGAGACCTATTCTGCACAACTCCAAAAGTCCTGAAACTTCACGGGGAATATTTTTGGAATATATAAAAAGTATTGGGCGAAGAAAGTACTAGAGGGGGGCCACCAGCCAGCAGCAAGGGTGGAGGGAGTGCCCAATGTTGGGGAACATAGTAATTTCAAAAATTTCCTACGCACACGCAAGATCATGGTGATGCATAGCAACGAGAGGGGAGAGTGTTGTCCACGTACCCTCGTAGACCGAAAGCGGAAGCGTTAGCACAACGTGGTTGATGTATTCGTACGTCTTCACGATCCGACCGATCCAAGTACCGAACACATGGCACCTCCGAGTTCAGCACACGTTCAGCTCGATGACGTCCCACGAACTCCGATCCAGCAGAGCTTCACGGGAGAGTTCCATCAGCATAACGGCGTGATGACGGTGATGATGTTGCTACCGACGCAGGGCTTTGCCTAAGCACCGCTACGATATGACCGAGGTGGAATATGGTGGAGGAGGGCATCGCACACGGCTGGGAGAGACCAACAGATCAACTTGTGTGTCTAGAGGTGCCCCCCTGCCCCCGTATATAAAGGAGCAAGGGGGGAGGCCGGCCGGCCCTCTATGGGCGCGCCAGGAGGAGGAGTCCTCCTCCTAGTAGGAGTAGGACTCCCCTTTCCTACTCCTACTAGGAGGAGGAAAGGAAGGAGGAGAAGGAGAAGGAAGGAGAGGGAGGAAAAGGAGGAAAGGGGGGCCGGCCCCCTAGTACAATTCGGTTTGGGCTAGGGGGGCTGCGCGCCCTGCCTCCTCTCTTCCACCACTTGGCCCATGAGGCCCATTACTTCTTCCTCGTATTCCCGTACCTTCCCGGTACCCCCGAAAATACCCGAATCACTCGGAACTTTTCCGATGTCCGAATATAGTCGTCCAATATATCGATCTTTACGTCTCGACCATTTCGAGACTCCTCGTCATGTCCCCGATCTCATCCGGGACTCCGAACTACCTTCGGTACATCAAATCACATAAACTCATAATACAATCGTCACCGAAACTTTAAGCGTGCGGACCCTACGGGTTCGAGAACTATGTAGACATGACCGAGACACGTCTCTGGCCAATAACCAATAGCGGAACCTGGATGTTGATATTGGCTCCCACATATTCTGCGAAGATCTTTATCGGTCAAACCGCATAACAACATACGTTATTCCCTTTGTCATCGGTATGTTACTTGCCCGAGATTCGATCGTCAGTATCTCAATACCTAGTTCAATCTCGTTACCGGCAAGTCTCTTTACTCGTTCCGTAATACATCATCCCGCAACTAACTCATTATTTGCAATGCTTGCAAGGCTTTAAGTGATGTGCATTACCGAGAGGGCCCAGAGATACCTCTCCAACAATCGGAGTGACAAATCCTAATCTCGAAATACGCCAACCCAACAAGTGCCTTTGGAGACACTTGTAGAGCACCTTTATAATCACCCAATTACGTTGTGATGTTTGGTAGAACACAAAGTGTTCCTCCGGTAAATGGGAGTTGCATAATCTCATAGTCATAGGAACATGTATAAGTCATGAAGAAAGCAATAGCAACAAACTAAGCGATCAAGTGCTATGCTAACGGAATGGGTCAAGTCAATCACATCATTCTCTAATGATGTGACCTTGTTAATCAAATGACAACTCATGTATATGGCTAGGAGACTTAACCAACTTGATTCAACGAGCTAGTCAAGTAGAGGCATACTAGTGACACTCTGTTTGTCTATGTATTCACACATGTATTATGTTTCTGGTTAATACAATTATAGCATGAATAATAAACATTTATCATGAAATAAGGAAATTAATAATAACTTTATTATTGCCTCTAGGGCATATTTCCTTCAGTCTCCCACTTGCACTAGAGTCAATAATCTAGTTCACATCGCCATGTGATTTAACATCAATAGTTCACATCACCATGTGATTAACACCCATAGTTCACATCGTCATGTGACCAACACCCAAAGGGTTTACTAGATTCAATAATCTAGTTCACATCGCTATGTGTTTAGCGCCCAAAGAGTACTAAGGTGTGATCATGTTTTGCTTGTGAGAGAAGTTTAGTCAACGGGTCTGCCACATTCAGATCCGTAAGTATTTTGCAAATTTCTATGTCAACAATGCTCTACACTAAGCTACTCTAGCTAATTGCTCCCACTTTCAATATGTATCCAGATTGAGACTTTGAGTCATCTGGATCAGTGTCAAAACTTGCATCGTCGTAACCTTTTACGACGAACCTTTTGTCACCTCCATAATCGAGAAACATATCCTTATTCCACTAAGGATAATTTTGACCAATGTCCATTGATCTACTCCTAGATCACTATTGTACTCCCTTGCCAAACTCAGGGCAGGGTATACAATAGGTCTGGTACACAACATGGCATACTTTATAGAACCTATGGCTGAGGCATAAGGAATGGCTTTCATTCTCTCTCTATCTTCTGCCGTGGTCGGGTTTTGAGTCTTACTCAACTTCACACCTTTGTAACACAGGCAAGAACTCCTTCTTTGACTGTTCCATTTTGAACTACTTCAAAATCTTGTCAAGGTATGTACTCATTGAAAAACTTATCAAGCGTCTTGATCTATCTCTATAGATCTTGATGCTCAATATGTAAGCAACTTCACCGAGGTCTTTCTTTGAAAAACTCCTTTCAAACATTCCTTTATGCTTTGCAGAATAATTCTACATTATCTCCGATCAACAATATGTCATACACATATACTTATCAGAAATGTTGTAGTGCTCCCACTCACTTTCTTGTAAATACAGGCTTCGCCTCAGTTCTGTATAAAACTATATGCTTTGATCAACTTATCAAAGCGTATATTCGAACTCCGAGATGCTTGCACCAGTCCATAGATGGATCACTGGAGCTTGCATATTTTGTTAGCACCTTTAGGATTGACAAAACCTTCTGATTGCATCATATACAACTCTTCTTTAATAAATCCATTAAGGAATGCAGTTTTGTTTATCCATTTGCCAGATTTCATAAAATGCGGCAATTGCTAACATGATTCGGACAGACTTAAGCATAGATACGAGTGAGAAACTCTCATCGTAGTCAACACCTTGAACTTGTCGAAAACCTTTTTGCGACAATTCTAGCTTTGTAGATGGTAACACTACTATCAGCGTCCGTCTTCCTCTTGAAGATCCATTTAATCTCAATGGCTCGCCGATCATTGGGCAAGTCAATCAAAGTCCATACTTTGCTCTCATACATGGACCTAATCTCAGATTTCATGGCCTCAAGCCATTTCACGGAATCTGGGCTCATCATCGCTTCCTCATAGTTTAGGTTCGTCATGGTCAAGTAACATGACCTCCAGAACAGGATTACCTTACCACTCTAGTGCGGATCTCACTCTAGTTTACCTACGAGGTTTGGTAGTAACTTGATCTGAAGTTACATGATCATCATCATTAGCTTCCTCACTAATTGGTGTAGTAGTCACAGGAACAGATTTCTGTGATGAACTACTTTCCAATAAGGGAGCAGGTACAGTTACCTCATCAAGTTCTACTTTCCTCCCACTCACTTCTTTCGAGAGAAACTCCTTCTCTAGAAAGGATCCATTCTCAGCAACGAATGTCTTGCCTTCGGATCTGTGATAGAAGGTGTACCCAACTATCTCCTTTGGGTATCCTATGAAGGCACATTTCTTTGATTTGGGTTTGAACTTATCAGGATGAAACCTTTTCTTATAAGCATCGCAACCCCGAACTTTAAGAAACGACAACTTTGGTTTCTTACTAAACCACAGTTCATACGGTGTCGTCTCAACGGATTTAGATGGTGCCCTTTTTAACGTGAATGTAGGTGTCTCTAATGCATAACCCCAAAATGATAGTGGTAATTGGTAAGAGACATCATAGATCGCACCATATCTAATAAAGCACAGTTACGACATTTGGACACACCATTACACTGTGGTGTTCTAGGTGGCGTGAGTAGTGAAACTATTTCACATTGTTTTAACCGAAGGCCAAACTCGTAACTCAAATATTTTACTTCTGTGATCATATCGTAGAAACTTTTATTTTTGTTACGATGATTCTCTACTTCACTCTGAAATTCTTTGAACTTTTCAAATATTTCAGACTTGTGTTTCATCAAGTAGATATACTCATATCTGCTCAAATTATCTGTAAAGATCAGAAAATAATGATACCTGTCGCGAGCCTCAATATTCATCGGACTACATACATCAGTATGTATGATTTCCAACAAATCTGTTGCTCGCTCCATTGTTCCGGAGAACGGATTCTTAGTCATCTTGCCCATGACGCATGGTTCGCAAGCATCAACTGATTCATAATCAAGTGATTCCAAAAGCCCATCAGCATGGATTTTTTTCATGCACTTTATACCAATATGACCTAAACGACAGTGCCACAAATAAGTTGCACTATCACTATTAACTTTGCATCTTTTGGCTTCAATATTATGAAAATGTGTATCACCACGATCGAGATCCAACAAACCATTTTCATTGGGTGTATGACCATAGAAGGTTTTATTCATGTAAACAGAACAACAATTATTCTCTAACTTACATGAATAACCGTATTGCAATAAACATGATCCAATCATATTTATGCTCAATGCAAACACCAAATAACATTTATTTAGGTTCAACACTAATCCCGAAAGTATAGGGAGTGTGCGATGATGATCATATCAATCTTGGAACCACTTCCAACACACATCGTCACTTCACCCTTAACTAGTCTCTGTTTATTTTGCGACTCCCATTTCAAGTCACTACTCTTAGCAACTGAACCAGTATCAAATACCGAGGGGTTGCTATAAACACTAGTAAAGTACACATCAATAACACGTATATCAAATATAGCTTTGTTCACTTTGCCATCCTTCTTATCCACCAAATACTTGGGGTAGTTCCGCTTCTAGTGACCAGTCCCTTTGCAGTAGAAGCACTTAGTCTCAGGCTTAGGTCCAGACTTGGGTTTCTTCACTTGAGCAACAACTTGTTTGCCATTCTTCTTGAAGTTCCCCTTCTTCCCTTTGCCCTTTCTCTTGAAACTAGTGGTCTTGTCAACCATCAACACTTGATGTTTTTCTTGATTTCTACCTTCGCCGATTTTTGCATCGCGAAGAGCTTGGGAATTGTTTTCGTCATCCCTTGCATATTATAGTTCATCACTAAGTTCTACTAACTTGGTGATGGTGACTAGAGAATTCTGTCAATCACTATTTTATCTGGAAGATTAACTCCCACTTGATTCAAGCGATTGTAGTACCCAGACAATCTGAGCACATTCTCACTGCTTGAGCTATTCTCCTTCATCTTTTAGCTATAGAACTTGTTGAGACTTCATATCTCTCAACTCGGGTATTTGCTTGAAATATTAATTTCAACTCCTGGAACATCTCATATGGTCCATGACATTCAAAACGTCTTTGAAATCCCGATTCTAAGCTGTTAAGCATGGTGCACTAAACTATCAAGTAGTCATCATATTGAGCTAGCCAAACGTTCATAACGTCTGCATCTACTCCTGCAATAGGTCAGTCACCTAGCGGTGCATCAAGGACATAATTCTTCTGTGCAGCAATGAGGATAAACCTCAGATCACGGACCCAGTCCGCATCATTGCTACTATCATCTTTCAACTTAGTTTTCTCTAGGAACACATATAAAACATAGGGAAGCAATAACGCGAGCTATTGATCTACAACATAGATATGCAAAATACTATCAGGACTAAGTTCAGGATAAATTAAAGTTCAATTAATCATATTACTTAAGAACTCCCACTTAGAAAGACATCCCTCTAATCTTCTAAGTGATCACGTGATCCAAATCAACTAAACCATAACCGATCATCACATGAAATGGAGTAGTTTTCAGTGGTGAACATCACTATGTTGATCATATCTACTATATGATTCACGCTCGACCTTTCGGTCTCAGTGTTCCGAGGCCATATCTGCATATGCTAGGCTCGTCAAGCTTAACCTGAGTATTCTGCGTGTGCAAAACTGGCTTGCACCCGTTGTAGATGGACGTAGAGCTTATCACACCCGATCATCACGTGGTGTCTGGGCAGGACGAACTTTGGCAACGGTGCATACTCAGGGAGAACACTTTTATCTTGAAATTTAGTGAGAGATCATCTTATAATGCTACCGTCATAACTAAGCAAAGTAAGATGTATAAAAGATAAACATCTCATGCAATCAAAATATGTGACATGATATGGCCATCATCATCTTGTTCCTTTGATCTCTAGCTCCAAAGCATCGTCATGATCTCCATCGTCACCGGCATGACACCATGATCTCCATCATCTTGATCTATATCAATGTGTCGTCACATGGTCGTCTCGCCAACTATTGCTCTTGCAACTATTGCTATCGCATAGCGATAAAGTAAAGCAATTATTTGGCACTTGCATCTTATGCAATAAAGAGACAACCATAAGGCTTCTGCCAATTGCCGATAACTTCAAAAAAACATGATCATCTCATACAACAACTTATATCTCATCACATCTTGACCATATCTGTCGGAGTAATGGGCCACGGGTAGGCTAACCCGAGGCCTAGAACCTTTCAAGACATCGGGGCAGGCTGCGCCCCTCAAGACCCCAAGACGAAGAGCCGCCTTCTAAGGAGCCGACGGCAAGACGACCGACTGACCACTCACGGCCGAGTCCCAGGGACGACTGCAGGGATAAGCCGACTCCTGACTGGCGACTTCCAGAGAAGCCGGCTTTGGGGAGTCGGCCTGCGACTCCAACAAACCCCATGACCTCATCAAGAGGGACGGGGCAGGGGAGTGGCTACAGTGAAGCCCACCCCCGCCCCTTACCAAGGGCGGGCATGGCCACATCATGCCGTACCCTGGAAGATCTCCGTGCGGCGTGGCACTGTTGCCATACCGGCCCTGACATCAGCATCACAGGATCGAATCCTGTACCCACGATGGCTTGTCTGTACGGCCCAGAGGCAGCGGGTCCCACCAGTCAGTGAGACCCCAGGAGACGGCAAGAGGACCACCAGTCGGACCCGTCGGGAGTCGGCCCCGGGGAGTCGGCCGAGCCCTCCCCCGGGGCCCACGCACCATTAATCAAGATGTGATGGAGAGTGGCAATAGTGATCGCCCGCCAGGCGGCGGGGCTGTTGCCACGACCCCATGATCAAGCCCGCGTCATCAGAAGCACGGCTACAGTAATCAGCAGCCGGCAAGACCCGCCCACGACGGACGCGGCCTATCGGCTCCGTACCAGGCCAGTCGGCGGGGCCCGCTAGTCGGCGGGCCCCAGCGGTCGGCGAGGAAGATGGAGGCCAGAGGCGCTGACAGCTGGGCCCGCATCCAGCCGGATTACCATTGTACCCTTGGGGGGTAGGCCTATATAAACCCCCCAGGGCACCCATGCAAAGGGTTGGAACCCATTAGCTCTAGACCAGATCATATAGAAGGGAGAGAGCTAGCCTTGCCCTCTCCTACCTCCAGGAAACAGCTCAAGGAGCAATCGTGTAAACACTTTGCCATAGTGATCATGCGGAGACCCCGCAGAGCAGCAGTAGGGGTATTATCTCCCCGGAGAGCCCTGAAGCTGGGTAAGATTCGCTGGCGTGCATGTCTTCGCCTCATCCCGTTTCCAGGCACCGGCGACGTTCTACTCGCCCCCACCATGATAAGCCATCCTTTGGCATATGTCGCACCTAACCCCCGACATTTGGCGCCCACCGTGGGGCATGGTGCACCGCCATCCGGAGACCTGTTCTGGACGGGAACCCTTTTCCTCCCTGGCGAGCGCAGCCAGCCAAGCACGCCAGACGAGGTTTGCGCCAATGCGCTGCGCGGCGTTGAGATCGCCTGCGCAGCCAGCTGCCTAGCCGGACTTGTCGGCGAGGTTCGCCTCTCCGATGAACCTGCATCCAACGCAGGCACGGGCGGCTCCGAGAGCCTCCTCGCGGGCCTCCTCGATTGACTCCACGTTTCCGGCGAGCCTGCCGTAGACTTGGTCTGTAGGCTCCACCGACCCGATGCTGGTCGACTCCGACACCGCGTCACTCGACGCATTCCCCACCAATGTGGTGGTCTACGACGAACCTCTCCCTCACGCGGAGAGCAACGGAAGCACCGTCACCGAGGTACTCGTCATCAGTCATGACGAGCTCCCCGACGGAGGAGCGCACGACTCACTCGGCGCGGCGCTACAAGACCTAACTGCGCCCATTCCGGAAGACGCTGATGCAGAGACGTTGGAGGCGCGCCGCCTTCAGCTCGTTGAAGGCGCGAAGAAGCTGGCCAGCATGAGACGCTTGTCAGAAGCCTACCAGCGGGAGATGGATCACGCCGTCGGCGGCTCGCCGGCCCCGGCGGGGCCCAGCCGCCTTGGCGCGGTCCAGCAGTGCGGCGTAGCCATCGCCAACCTGTTTGGGGCAAGCCGCCCTGTGTACGCTACCCCAGCAGAGAACATCCGAGCCGCCCAGGCAGCGGCGGACGAGCTGGACAATTTCGAGGGCGAAGAACGCCGCCTCATGATGGAGCGAGTCCAGCGGCTCCTCGACGCGGCTGCCGCGCAGAATGAGGCCGGCTACCGCACGGAGGCGCCGCAGCGGCAAAACGACGACCTTCGCCGAGATCAAGGCGCGACGTCTCGAACGCCAACTGGCAGCGCCCGAGGAAGAAGAGACAAAGATCCGGCTGTCAGCCACAGTCAGACTCGCATTACCATAGAGCGCGACCGAGACGGCCGCCCAAGAGCAGTGGAACGACGGGACGACTGTCCGTCTCCCCCTCCTCGCAAGGAGAGGCGAGTCTCCCTGCCGCCTGTTGACCATCCGACTCTCGGCGACCGCCTTGGCCGCCGAGAGGGAGTTGGAGAGAATGACGCCCGCCACCGGATCGACCGACTTCACCGATCCCTAGCGCTGGAAGAGGAAGACGAGCTGGGTCCGCCTTGTTTCGGGCCCCGCATTCGGGACGAGCCCTTTCCCAGAGGGTTCACGCTCCCAAGAGACACACCCAAGTATACCGGCTCCGTGAAGCCGGAAGACTGGCTAGTCGACTACTCCACGACTGTCAGCATAGGAAACGGCAACAAGCGTGTCGCCGTAAAGTACATTCCGCTCATGCTCCAGGGCACGGCCCGGACATGGCTGAACAGCCCGAAGCCCCGCAGCATCAACAGCTGGGTAGACTTCACCGAGGCATTCGTCCGCAACTTCACCAGCATGTACAAGCGTCCTCCCAAGCCTTGTCGACTCTCCTTGTGCGTGCAAGGCCCCAACGAGTCAACTCGCGATTACCTCACGCGTTGGGCCGAGCTTCGGAACTCCTGCGAGGGCGTGCACGAGGTACAGGCCATCGAGTACTTCACGGCCGGGTGCAGAGAAGGCACCCTCCGCAAGCACAAGCTCCTCTGCGACGAGCCATAAACCCTCGACGAGCTACTGATCATAGCGGACAAGTACGCCACGGCCGACTCCTCCATGAAGGCGGATATTCAAATCAGCACAACTGGCAAAGTGGCTCCTCAAGCTCCAAGGACTCCGGAGGGAGACGCCAATTGGCGACAAACAGCAGGGCGACCACAAGCGCAAGGCCCCGCTACTGGCTTCTAGCAGCTGGCAGGTCGCGACCGTCGAAGCCCAGCAGCCAGACGGGTAGCCTCCGCCCAAGCGACAGAAAGGCGGCAAGACAAACTGGTTGCCGGCCTTCTCCTACGAGCAGACCCTGGATGGACCTTGCAAGTTCCATAGCGGCGCGAAGCCGTCGAACCACACCACCCGGAAGTGCCACTGGCTCACCAGGATCGCCAAGGGAGACGGCCTCCTGCCTCCCCCGCCTGCTGGGCAGCCGCCTCCGCCCCAGCAGCCGGCTGCCAGGCCAGTCGGCGCAGTACAGGACGAATACCCTGAAGAACACGGAGCCTACATGGTGTTTACCAGTATGGCTGATGATCGACGCAGCAGGCGGCTGCAGCGACAAGAGGTGAATGCGGTAGCATCAGAGACGCCAGAGTTCATGCACCGGTCCGAGAAGCCCATCAGCTGGAGAAAGGCTGACCACCCAGAGGTGATGCCATGTCCGGGCTCCTATGCCTTGGTCTTGGACGCCACCTTTGCTATGGATAGACGAGCCACGCGTTTCTCGCAGGTTCTGATAGACGGAGGCAGCAGCATCAATGTCCTGTACAAGGACATCATGGAGAAGTTAGGAATCAAGCAAAGACAGCTTCAGAACAGCTGGACTGTGTTCCACAGCATTGTTCCTGGGCTTTCCTGCTCACCAATCGGCAAGATCCTGATGGACGTCCTCTTTGGAGACAAAGATCACTTCTGCCGAGAGTCTGTTTGGTTTGAGGTGGTGGACCTCGAGAGCCCATACCATGCGCTACTCGGCCGACCCGCCTTGGCCAAGTTCATGGCGGTCCCCCACTACGCCTACCTCAAGATGAAGATGCCCAGTTCCAGGGGAATTCTGACTGTAGCCGGCGACTACCGAAAGTCGTCTGCCTGTGCGGCTGAGAGCAGTCGGCTGGCCGAGTCCCTGGTAATCGTGGCCGAGAAGCGGCTCCTTGAGCGAGTTGTGGCGATGGCCGACAAGCAGCCTGAGGTATCGCCCAACCCGAAGGAGTCGGAGGCTGAGGGTTCGTTCAAGCCGGCCAAAGAGACAAAGAAGATACCCTTGGATCCGGAGCACCCCGAGAGGTACACCGTCATAGGTGCAAACCTCGACAGCAAATATGAAGGCGAGCTCGTCGATTTCCTCCGTGAGAATCGGGACATCTTCGCATGGTCCCCCAAAGACATGCCAGGTGTACCGACGGAATTCGCCGAGCACAAGTTACATGTCCAATCTGATGCAAAGTCGGTCAGGCAGCCCCTGCGCTGCCTATCAGAAGAGAAGAGAAGAGTTGTCGGAGAAGAGATAGCCCGACTCCTAGCAGCCGGCTTCATTATGGAAGTGTTCTTTCCAGAATGGCTAGCAAATCCGGTCCTGGTACTAAAGAAGAACAAGCAGTGGCGAATGTGTATTGACTACACGAGCCTCAACAAGGCCTGCCCAAAGGACCCACTTGCTCTACCAAGAATCGATCAGGTGATAGACTCCATAGCCGGATGCGAGCTATTGAGTTTTTTGGATGCATACTCAGGATATCACCAGATCAAGCTGAACCCGACTGACAGACTGAAGACCGCCTTCATCACACCGTTTGGAGCCTTCTGCTACCTCACCATGACGTTCGGCTTAAGGAATGCTGGCACCACCTTTCAGCGCTGCATGCAGAAGTGCCTCCTCAAGCAGCTCGGCAGAAACGCCAATGTCTACGTAGACGACGTGGTGGTGAAGACGGAAAAGCGTGGAACACTGCTGGAAGACCTCAAGGAGACCTTTGAGAACCTACGCCGATTCCAGATCAATCTCAATCCCGAGAAGTGTGTCTTCGGAGTACCAGCCGGCCAGCTCCTTGGCTTCCTGGTCTCTGAACGCGACATAGAATGCAACCCACTAAAGATCAAGGCCATTGAGAGAATGGAGGTACCCAGCCGACTACTGGATGTGCAAAAGTTCACCGGCTGCTTGGTGTCCATTAGCCGATTCATCAGTCGGCTGGGCGAGAAAGCTCTCCCCTTATACCAACTCATGAAGAAGACCACTTTTTTCGAGTGGAACCATAAGGCAGACGAAGCTTTTCTCCAGTTGAAGAAGATGCTGACTACTCCGCCCGTCCTGGCGGCTCCGACTCCCAAGGAACCTATGCTCCTGTACATCGCCGCCACCAGCCGGGTGGTCAGCACGGTCATTGTAGTGGAACGCAAGGAGGAAGGCAAGGCACTACCTATCCAGAGACCGGTATATTACCTGAGCGAAGTACTGTCGACCTCCAAGCAGAACTACCCCCATTACCAGAAGATGTGCTATGGTGTGCACTTTACTGCCAAGAAATTGAAGCCTTACTTTCAAGAGCATCCAATCACGGTGGTCTGCACGGCCCCGCTTGCCGAGATCATTGGTAGCCGAGATGCCTCTGGCCGAGTGGCCAAGTGGGCCATAGAGCTGGCTCCCTACACCATCCACTACCAGCCCTGCACCGCTATCAAGTCACAAGCACTGTCCGACTTCCTCATCGACTGGGCCGAGATCCAGTACCTACCTCCAGCGCCTGACTCCACCCATTGGCGGATGCATTTCAACGGCTCCAAGATGCGCACCGGCTTGGGAGCCGGCGTCGTCCTCACCTCTCCTAAAGGCGACAAGCTCAAATACGCACTGCAAATCCATTTTGCCGCCTCCAACAACATCGCTGAGTACGAGGCGCTCATTCACGGGCTCCGGCTTGCCAAAGAACTTGGCATCCACCGGATCTTGTGTTATGGCGACTCAGACTTAGTGGTCCAGCAGTCATCTGGCGACTGGGACGCAAAAGATGCAAACATGGCGAGTTACCGTTTCCTCGTGCAGCAACTCAGCGGGTATTTCGAAGGGTGCGAGTTCCTCCATGTGCCAAGAAACGACAACGACCAAGCAGACGCCTTGGCACGAATCGGCTCTACCCGCCAAGCAATACCATCCGGCGTTGCCCTTCAACGCCTCCTCAAGCCATATGTCAAGCCTTCACCAGAATCAGACTCCATTTTTGTGCCGGCTCCTCCCGAAGATGTCGGATCCGACTCCAGATCCCCGGCAGTCGGTACAGGGATTTTGGCAGATAGCTCCAAAGCCGCCACAGTCGAGCCCGGCCCAGGGACTGCCGCAGCGGACTCGAAGACTCCAGAACTCGACCCAAGGGCTGCGCCAGCCGGCCTGGGGACTTCATTAACCTAGCAAGCGGTTGTTGACTCCAACCCGCAGCCTCCCAGCCCAACCGCCCTCGTCCAAGTCGCAGTTCTGGCAGTCAAAGAAATAGCAGCACCCTCATGGGCCCAACCCATCCTCAAATTCCTGGTGAGCAAAGAGCTGCCGACTGATGAGACCTCGGCTCGGCAAGTACAACGCCGGGCGGCAGCCTACACCATAGTCAACAGAGAGCTGGTCAGGCGCAGCGTCACTGGTGTCTACCAGCGCTGCGTAGAGCCAGAGCAAGGCCAAGCAATTCTCAAAGACATCCATCAAGGCGAGTGCGGCCACCATGTGGCTTCAAGAGCACTCCTCGCAAAAGCCTTTCGACACGGTTTCTTCTGGCCGATTGCCTTAGAAGAGGCCAAGGAATTGGTCCAAAAATGCAAAGGGTGCCAGAAGTTCAGCTCCAAGCCGCACCAGCCGGCTTCTACACTCAAGACCATCCCCATTGCATGGCCTTTCACAGTTTGGGGTCTAGACATGGTGGGACCATTCAAGACAGCACGAGGTGGCCTAACTCACTTACTCGTCGCAGTAGACAAGTTCACCAAGTGGATAGAAGCAAAGCCAATCAAGAAGCTGAATGGTCCGACTGCCATAACTTTCATCTCCGATATCACAATTCGGTACGGCATACCACACAGCATCATCACCGACAACGGCACAAATTTTCCCAAAGGCGCCTTGGCCCGTTTTTGCGCAACACAGGGCATCCGACTGGACCTAGCGTCCGTTGCCCACCCACAGTCAAACGACCAGGTGGAGCGAGCAAACGGCCTCATCCTGTCTGGCATCAAACCCCGGCTGATCGAGCCTCTGGAGCACTCGGCTGGCTGCTGGCTCGACAAGCTACCAGCCGTCCTCTGGAGTCTGCGCACGACTCCAAACAAGTCAACGGCTTCACGCCTTTCTTCCTCGTCTACGGTGCCGAAGCCGTCATCCCAACGGACATATAGTTCGACTCCCCACGAGTCACCATGTACACCAAGGAGGAAGCAGAAGAAGCACGACAAGACGGCGTCGATCTGCTGGAAGAGGGCCGACTATTGGCACTCAGCCGGTCCAGCATCTACCAGCAGAGCCTGCGCCGATACCACAACAGGAAGGTCAAGCCAAGATCTTTCCAAGAAGGTGACCTTGTGCTCCGGCTGATCCAGCGAACAGCCGGCCAGCACAAGCTGTCGGCGCCTTGGGAAGGCCCTTTCATCGTCAGCAAAGTACTGGGCAACGACTCCTACTACCTGATTGATGCTCAGAAGCCCCGAGCACGCAAGAGGGACGACTCTGGCAAGGAGACAGAGCGGCCATGGAATGCAAATCTCCTCCGAAGATTTTACAGTTGATGCAGTATGTACCACGCTACCTTTTGTATTAAAGTACCAAGACTTCGGGCCCCCCGAGACGAGCTCGGGGACTGCCCTCTTTTGTCTGTATGATAAAAATTATGCCTACAAGTATGTTACTCTTTGTTATGCCGCTTGGCACTGGGCTCGACAAGTCGGCCCGGGGACTTGCCGCCTTGCACCGTGAAATGCTTCCTGCAGCCGGACAAGTAGTGTGCAACACCTAAACCGTCTCTTGTCAGAAGCCGCAGCTCGCAGAAGCGACTGTACGGTGGGCAGAAGTAAGGTAGAATGGGCGTTCGCATGAAAAAATGGCTAAGACTCAAAGCATAAAACATAGCTCAAGACGGCTTCCAGCCTTTTTTCACAAACCGACTCTCGAATAGTCGGATTGCCGCCTTCTATTCAACTTGCTCAAAAACTCTTAAAAACGGCTAAGTACTTGCCTTCCCAAAGTAGCCAAGCATTTGATCTAGCGGCAGTCCGCAGAGCGGCTGTCCGATTGGCAAGGCAGGCAACTAAGAGAAAGCGGCAAAGGAAAAAAGCCAAAAGAGCAATGAGCAAGAAAAGATAGAACTCGGATAAATATATTTACATAGCATAGGCCCTTGGCCGAATCTTCGAGCAGAAGTTCAAAATACACCCCGCGGGTGGAATTGTGTGAATTAACAAGTTCTTCAAAGACTACTGAAGCAGATAAAATAAAGGTAAAGCGGCAGCTTAGGAAGCAGCAGACGGATTCGGAGGGTCGGAGGAGGCGGCAGCGTCAGGCGTCGGGGCGGCCGGCTGGCTAGTCTCGGCTTGATCGCCTCCGGCGGCAGTCGGGTCGGTCGCACGCGGCTCGTTGCTGGAGGCGTGGTCGAGCTGAGGCTGGCCGTCTGCTCCGTCTTCTGGTGCCTCCGTCTCGCCTTCGTCCTCCGCCTCGCCTTCCTCCTCGACGCTGGAGCCAATCACCTCTGCCGAGTCCTCGCCGTAGTCTGGGTTCATCCCAAACCACTCCAGTGGTACCTCCTCGCCGTCTTCAGACCGCTCAGGGACGAAGATGCTGGTGTCGGCGTACTCGGCGATCGCCGCAGCATGCTTGACGAGGGCGTCTTCCGCAGCTGCCAGCTCCGGCTGGGCCTCCGACCGAAGTGTGGCTAGCCGGTCTAGATCCAGCCCCGGATACCACGCCTTGACGAACTCCAAGGCCCGGCACGCTCCAGCTCAGGCCAAAGAACCCTTCCAGGCCTCAAGACGACCAGCCGCGACCTCTAGCCAGTCGGCCGTCAGGCTGGGGGTGCGCGGAGCCTGCATGTCCGGCCACAGGGCGGCAATCGCCTGGGCACCGACACGTTGAAGCCGGCGCAGGATCCGGTGAGTCAGCCGAAGGCGAGCCTCGATGCTCAGGATGTGCTCGTCAAGGGTTCGGGGGGCGTCGGCGGCGATCTCTGCGCCCTCCGCCCTCCGACCTTCACGGTCATCCTCGATGGCTTGGATGGCGGCCTGCGAGTGCCCAGGAAAAAAGTCTGCCAAGATGGAAGAAACGAAGAAGCAAGTCAAAAAACCAGGAGTCAGCACGACTTATAATCGGCAGCTCGAAGAAAGAAAGTAAAGAAACTCACCATCAACGATGTCTTCAATCTCATGGAAGCCGGAGGCCAGCATCGCCTCCTTGTCAGACCAGGAGGAGCGCTCGCTCACGAACTCGGCCAGGAGGGCGGTCTCCGTCTCTTCCGCCTCCCTCTGCGTCTTCACAAGCAGCTCCTTCTGCTCTGCCAATTGAGTGGCCAGCAGATCGCGCTCCCTGGCGAGCTTGCTGCACTCCTCCCCTTTGGCGCGCAATGCGGAGTTGGCTTCGCTCAGCTGCTGTTGAAGAGCAGCGTTGGCTCCTGAAAAGAAGGAAGAAAGAAGGCGTTAAGTCATCAATAAAGAAGATCGCCGGGGAGATCCGGCCCGACTGCTCAGTAGTCGGCCCGAATCGCGGGGACTACAGCCCACGGGTGTGCCAGCGCGCCCCCGCAGAGAAGAAAAAGACTTACTCTATTTGCTCTTGTTGTTGTAAATATGTAAACCCACCATTCAGGTTTTAAGCAAAGATTATGAACTGACCATATTCACAATACCATTTAGGTCTCATGTTTACTCATATCAATGGCATAATCAACTAGCGAGCAATAATAATAAATCTCGGATGACAACACTTTCTCAAAATAATCATGATATGATATGACAAGATGGTATCTCGCTAGCCCTTTCTGAGACCGCAAAGCATAAATGCAGAGGACCTTTAAAGATCAAGGACTGACTAGACATTGTAATTCATGGTAAAAGAGATCCAGTCGAGTCATACTCAATATAAACTAACAGTAATGAATGCAAATGACATCGATGCTCTCCAGCTGGTGCTTTTTAATAAGAGGGTGATGACTCAACATAAAAGTAAATAGATAGGCCCTTCGCAGAGGGAAGCAGGGATTTGTAGAGGTGCCAGAGCTCGGTTTTTGAAACAGAGATAAATAATATTTTGAGCGACATACTTTCATTGTCAACATAACAACCGAGAGATGGCGATATCTTCCATGCTACACACATTATAGGCGGTTCCCAAACAGAATGGTAAAGTTTATACTCCCCCTCCACCAACAAGAATCAATCCATGGCTTGCTCGAAACAACGAGTGCCTCCAACTAACAATAGTCCCAGGGGAGTTTTGTTTGCAATTATTTTGATTTGATTTGCATAAAGCATGGGACTAGGCATCCCGATGACCAGCCATTTTCTCGTGAGTGAGGAGCGGAGTCCACTCCTCTTGAGAATAACCCGCATAACATTGAAGATACGGACATCCCTAGTTGATACATGAGCTATTCGAGCATACAAAACAGAAGTTCATTTGAAGGTTTAGAGTTTGGCACATACAAATTTACTTGGAACGGCAGGTAGATACCGTATATAGGTAGGTATGGTGGACTCATATGGAATAACTTTGGGGTTTATGGAGTTGGATGCACAAGCAGTATTCCCGCTTAGTACAAGTGAAGGCTAGAAAAAGACTAGGAAGTGACCAGCTAGGGAGCGACAACAGTCATGAACATGCATTAAAATTAATCAACACCGAATGCAAGCATGAGTAGGATATAATGCACCATGAACATAAATATCGTAGAGGCTATGTTGATTTTGTTTCAACTACATGCGTGAACATGTGCCAAGTCAAGCCACTCGAATCGTTCAAAAGGGGATACCACCCTATCATACCACATCACAACCATTTTAATAGCATGTTGGCACGCAAGGTAAACCATTATAAGATCCTAGCTAATTAAGCATGGCATAAGCAACTATAATCTCTAATTGTCATTGCAAACATGTTTATTCATAATAGGCTGAATCAGGAACGATGAACTAATCATATTTACAAAAACAAGAGAGGTCAAGTTCATACCAGCTTTTCTCATCTCAATAAGTTCATCATATAATCATCATTATTGCCTTTCACTTGCACGATGATGACCCACAAGTATAGGGGATCCATCATAGTCCTTTCGATAAGTAAGAGTGTCAAACCCAACGAGGAGAAGAAGGAAATGATAAGCGGTTTCCAGCAAGGTATTCTCTGCAAGTACTGAAATAAGTGGTAACAGATAGTTTTGTGATAGGATAATTTGTAACGAGCAACAAGTAACAAAAGTAAATTAAGTACAGCAAGGTGGCCCAATCCTTTTTGTAGCAAAGACAAGCCTGGACAAACTCTTATATAGAGAAAAGCGCTCCCGAGGACACATGGGAATATCGTCAAGCTAGTTTTCATCACGTTCATATGATTCACGTTCGGTACTTTAATAATTTGGTATGTGGGTGGACCGGTGCTTGGGTACTGTCCTTACTTGGACAAGCATCCCACTTATGATTAACCTCTATTGCAAGCATCCACAACTAAAACAAAAGTATTAAGGTGAACCTAACCATAGCATGAAACATATGGATCCAAATCAGCCCCTTACGAAGCAACACATAAACTAGGGTTTAAGCTTCTGTCACTCTAGCAACCCATCATCTACTTATTACTTCACAATGCCTTCCTCTAGGCCCAAATAATGGTGAAGTGTTATGTAGTCGACGTTCATATAACACCACTAGAGGAGAGACAACATACATCTCATCAAAATATCGAACGAATACCAAATTCACATGACTACTAATAGCAAAACTTCTCCCATGTCCTCAGGAACAAACGTAACTACTCACAAAGCATAATCATGTCCATAATCAGAGGGGTATTAATATGCATATAGGATCTGAACATATGATCTTCCACCAAATAAACTAACTAGCATCAACTACAAGGAGTAATTAACACTACTAGCAACCTACTAGTACCAATCCCGGACTTGGAGACAAGAATTGGATACAAGAGATGAACTAGGGTTTTGAGAGGAGATGGTGCTGGTGAAGATGTTGATGGAGATTGCCCTCTCCCGATGAGAGGAGCGTTGGTGATGACGATGGCGATGATTTCCCCCTTCCGGAGGGAAGTTTCCCCGGCAGAACAGCTCTGCCGGAGCCCTAGATTGGATCCGCCAAGGTTCCGCCTTGTGGCGGCGGAGTTTCGTCTGAGGAGATGGCTTATGATTTTTTCCTCATCGAAAGACTCCATATAGCAGAAGATGGCCATCGGAGGGCCACCAGGGGGCCCACGAGGTAGGGGGGCACACCCAGGGGGGTAGGGCGCGCCCCCACCCTCGTGGGCAGGGTGTGGCCCCCCTGGTGAACTTCTTGCGCTCAGTATTTTATATATATATTCTGAAAACGTCTTCCATGAAGTTTCAGGACTTTTGGAGCTGTGCAGAATAGGTCTCTAATATTTGCTCCTTTTCCAGCCCAGAATCCCTGTTGCCGTCATTCTCCCTCTTTAGGTAAATCTTGTAAAATAAGAGAGAATAGGCATAAGTACTATGACATAATGTGTAATAACAGCCCATAATGCAATAAATATCGATATAAAAGCATGATGCAAAATGGACGTATCACACGATCGAATAGTGTGGATAATAATAATAGTGCACGTGCATTGGACTAAGCTGGAATCTGCAAGCATTCAATTCAAGAGAGAAGACAAGGTAATATGGGCTCTTTGTTAGATCAACAATAATGCATTTAAGAGCCACTCAACATTTTCATTATGGTCTTCTCCTCTCGACCCTCAAAGAACAAGAAATAAATAAAACTATTTACACGGGAAAGCTCCCAACAAGCAAAAGAAGAACGAGAAATCTTTTTGGGTTTTCTTTTTAATTATTACTACTACAACATGAAAAGTAAACTAACTAAAAGCTACAACTAATTTTTTTTATTTTTTTCTTTTCTTAAGGTTTATCAAACACACAAGAAGAAAGCATAAAAAGGAAAATAAACTAGCATGGATATTACAGTGAAAAAGTATGAGCACCGACAACTAGCATGAGTGTGTGAACTTGATTGTAATGTCGGTGAGAAATACGTACTCCCCCAAGCTTAGGATTTTGGCCTAAGTTGGTCTATGGCGACGGCTGGCCTCGCGGATATCCAAAGTTGTAGCTGGGGTCATACTAAGATGCAGCGGCAATTGCGTGATGAGTTGCAGCTTGCCAACGAGCTGTCTCCACCCTCCTCCTGTACTCGGTCGCCTCCTCCCTGGTTATAACATATCTTCCTTTTGCCTGAAAGTCAAAGAAAGTAGGAGTAGGGAGAGCAACGTGATAGGTGCGTCTTCTGTCAAATATTAGTTGGTACCGGAGAAACTGATCGTTCCTCTCAACAAGCTGATAACGAACCATAGCCTCATAATCTAAATAAACATGAGGCAACTCAATATCATACCCACATATGGGTATATCAAGAAAATTAGCTAGACGGGTTGCATAAATTCCACCAAAGAAATCTCCATTAAATCTATTATTATGCAACCTACGTGCAACAATGGCTCCCAAATTATAATGTTTATCTCATAATACAGCACTCCTGAGAACACTGAGGTCAGGGACACACATGTGACATGCTTCATCCTTACCATTTATGCACCTACCTATGAAGAGAGCAAAATAATGTATAGCAGGAAAATAAATGCTCCCTATTGTAGCTTGTGTTATATCTCTAGATTCCCCTACAGTTATACTAGCAAGAAAATCTCTAAACTCAGATTTGCGAGGCTCACTTGTGCTGCCCCATTGTGGAAGTTTGCAAGCAGTATTAAAATCCTCTAAGTCCATAGTATAAGAATTTTCATAAAGATCAAATAGGACAGTTTGAGAATTGCGTGATGATGAAAATTCAAACCTCCTCACAAAGGAATCAGTGAGATAGTGGTATTGGCGACACTTATCTGCCTCGAAGCTCTCAAGATCGGCATTATGCACATACGCGTTAAATTCTTCCTTGATTCCTGCTCGATCCATAAAGTCCTATGACGGCCATTCACAAGCCCGCACCTGAGCTTCCCTCGGTGGTTCATCATCGGCATCGCGTATTGCGAGCCTGGGTCCTTGCTTCCTTGAAGGACCACCTTGGTACATTTTCCTAAACATATTTCTTCCTCTGAAAAATTTCTGAAATTTTTAGTAACTTCAAAATAAAAGTGAATCAAAATCAACAAAATTGATAGCAACTACTCCCACAAGTGCATAGAGGATATATCATGCATTAAAACTACTTTTGACCATATAAATTTGACATGCAAGCTCAAGAACAGGGTCACCTAAGCAGCAAAAATATGCAATGAATAAAGCACTAGAACAAAAACTAATCGGACCATTGGAGGAGTCACATACCAAGGAACAATCCCCCAAAGCAGTTTTTTGAATGGAGTTTTGAGCAAGGAGATCGAAAATGGCAGCTGTCGGTGTCAAAACCGGTGGATCTCGGGTAGGGGGTCCCGAACTGTGCGTCTAAGGCGGATGGTAACAGGAGGCGGGGGACACGATGTTTTACCTAGGTTCGGGCCCTCTTGATGGAGGTAAAACCCTACGTCCTGCTTGATTTATTCTTGATGACATGAGTATTACAAGAGTTGATCTACCACGAGACGAGGCTAAACCCTAAAAGCTAGCCTATGGTATGATTGTATGTTGTCCTACGGACTAAACCCTCCGGTTTATATAGACACCGGAGGGGGCTAGGGTTACACAAGGTCGGTTACAAAGGAGGAGATATACATATCCGTATTGCCTAGCTTGCCTTCCACGCCAAGTAGAGTCCCACCCGGTCACGGGACGAAGTCTTCAATCTTGTATCTTCATAGTCCAACAGTCCGGCCAAAGGATATAGTCCGGCTGTCCAGAGACCCCCTAATCCAGGACTCCCTTAGTAGCCCCTGAACCAGGCTTCAATGACGACGAGTCCTGCGTGCAGTGTTGTCTTTGGCATTGCAAGGCGGGTTCCTCCTTCGGATATACCACAGAAGAGTTCAAATAAAGGATAGTGTCCGACCCTGCAAAATAAGTTCCACATACCACCATAGAGAGAATAATATTTACACAAATCTAATATGCTGACACGTTTAGGCAACATGACATCATGCCATGGATCGGTGATTATTCGAACCGTTTTTCTTTAACTAGCCCCGCACATAACGCGAGGCAGTTTCTTGACACGTCTTGTCAAAGCAGAGATCGTTTTCCCCTTATTACGGGATTCTCATCAATACAGACGTGGGTAACCCAACCACGCCATCAATTACGGCGCTTGGTGGATAAGTGAGTTTTACCAGGCTAGTGGAGGTGCATAGTTTAGTCCGCCCTTATAAAGGGACAAGGTCTCACCTTTTCTACCCTCGCCTTCTTCCTCCTTGCTCATCCATTCTTGCGCACTCGAGGTCCAACGCCCAAGTCCACATCCTTCCCCTCAACCTTCTCCAATCATGTCCAGAGCGGGAGGCAAATGGATGGCTTCCTCCGTTACGAAGGGACACATCAAGAAGCTGCGTGGAGCCGGATACTTAGCCGTAAACATCGCGCATCGGCTGCCCGCCGCGGGGCAGATCATTCCTACCCCTGAACCTCACGAGAGGGTAGTCTTCCTCCACCACTTCCTCCGCGGACTGGGGTTTCCCCTCCATCCATTCGTCTGTGGTCTCATGTTCTACTACGGGCTGGACTTCCATGATCTGGCTCCGAACTTCATCCTCAACATTTTGGCGTTCATCATCGTGTGTGAGGCTTTCCTCTGCATCCGGCCCCACTTCGGCTTGTGGTTAAAGACCTTCAATATCAAGCCGAAGGTGGTGGGAGGCCAACAAGAAGAATGCGGCGGAGCCATGGTGGGCAAGATGCCCAATGTTATATGGCTTGAAGGCTCCTTCGTGGAGACCATAAAGGGGTGGCAATCGGCGTGGTTCTACATCACCGAGCTGCGCGACGCCAAATGGGTGGCTGCCCCCAAGTTTCGATCCGGAATCCCCACGCGGCTCACCTCCTGGAAAGAGAAGGGCCTGTCCTGGGGTTCGTCGGTAGAGCTGGACGGACTCCAAAAATGTATCCGGAATATGGCCGGCAAGAAGCTCAAGCTTGTCAACATAGTCCAGGTCATGCTCATCCGCCGGATCCTCCCGTGCCAACAACGGGACTTCAACTTGTGGGAGTTCGACCCGGCCCAGCACCAGACTCTGAGCGAGCTTTTCGACACGACGCACAAGGACATCTGGAAGGTGCTGTTCAAGGGCGCCGAGGTCCCTCCCTCCCTCACCGAGGACCGCGGGCTAAGCGCGAAGCGCCAAGCGCATTCGGTGAGTTCTATACATCCGGTAGGATATTTATTTCCCCTAGCTTAACCATGTGCGGGGTCTGAGCTCCATGCCTTTGACAGGACTGGGTGGAGACATCGGGGCAGATTAACTGTTCGGCCCCTCTGCCCGAAGACACTGCGGACGCTCTCCTGACGGAGATGCTGACTCTGGCTCCTTACAAGGTGCCGGAGAAGACCAAGAAGGCCAAGGGAACCCGAAAGAGTTCCCGACGCCAGGTGTTATCGGACTCATCGTCCGATAACTCCGCGACGCACTCCTCCCTCGAAGACGAGGAGGAAGATGAAGATGCTCCCCCTCCAGTCGGGGGAGACAAGAAAAGGAAGGCCGCCCCAACCGGGGGGGCCGAAGGGTCCAAGAAGGCAAGGACTCTCCTTCCGGACTACTCCACCACCACCGCCGCCGAAGGCGAAGACGTGTGGCTGCTCAGGGACAAGCCCCTGGCGAAGTCGTAAGTATTCGGATGCCAGAGTAACTCATAGCATACCTTTGTCGCACTGCCTCTCCTAACGCTGAATTATGACTATGCAGACCGCCATGAGCCCGTATTGACGTATCGTCGGACGGCTCCCTGGGCTCGTCGGATATGGATAGCGATCCACTTCCAACCACCACCTCCCATTGCCCTACGGACAACGCCGAGGTATTGTCTCAAGAGGCACCGGGTCGAGGGGAGATAGTCCCGGAGGCGCCTCAAGGCGACCTTCCGGACTCCGGGAGCAGAGGGAGCAAGGCTCCCGAGGACTCCGAGTTTGGCCCTCAGCCGAACACCGCGCCGGAACCCCCAGTGGTTCCAGACTCGGGCAGGCGGCCTCCTTCCAAAAGGGGCAAGACGCTTGTGCCAGTGACCTCTGTCCATCCAGAGGCACCGAACAATCTGCTGGGAGCGCTTCACAGCGCTTCCATCGATGAAGCGCACCGCACTATTATGAGTGCGGTGGTCGAGAAGGTTTAGTCCGCCAAGAGCGGACTGACTGAAGCCTGTGCGAGCCTTCTAACAGGCTTTGAGGTAAGTTTTTGAAATATGGGGAAAAATATTACCGCATAGACAGTAGCCCCTGATGCTTTGTTCGGTGTTCACAAAGAAAAGCCGAACGGAGGATCAAACAATATTGCAGGAGTCTAATATAAGTATGTCAATATGCGTATGCAGGCTTCGCTGCTGGCCTCTGCCGCACTAACTGCGGAGGTCGCCGCACTGAAGCAGGACCTTAAAGGGTCCAAGGACGAGCTCGGCCTTGCCAAGAGGCAGCTCGAGGAGAACAAAGGTAAGTAATACCTAGTCTATGGATATGTATAAAGAGAATGCGATTGCAAAATGACAGGATCATCATAAATTTGCCAGGGGCCACGACCGAGGTGGCGACCCTAAAGCAAGCGCTATCCGAGGCCGAAAACAAAGCGGCCGAGGAGCGCACCGAGCGGGAAAGGCATGAGGCACGGGTGGGCGAGGTGTAGCAAGAGCTCCACGCTCTCGTGACGAAGCACGAGGCGTTGGAGCCTGACTTGAAGACGGAAGAGTCCGAGCTTGCCGCGGCCCTTGAGAGCGCAAAGAATGCCAAGGCGGAAGCCCAAATGGCCCTCCAGGAGATTGATGCGATGAAGAAGATAGCGGCGGGTAAGGCATTCTATATGCAAAGCAAGCATGTGAAAGTAAATTACCTATTACTTACCCGAATCCGGAGCTCTCCAGGAGCATTCGCAGATTTGCCCCGCAGCGTGTCGGATGCCGCACAGTTTTACCAGGCCGAGGAGGGAAGCTCAACGGAGAAGCTGTTCTGGTCTCAGTATACTGGGATCGAACACCCGATGCCTCTGAGTGACCAGCTGAAGCAACTGGTCGAGCTGCACAAGGCGGCCGAACATGCCATGAAGGGCTTTATAGTCTGGATGTGGCCTGGCGACGCCCTTCCCAACAGCTACTTCGGCCTGGTGAGGCGGCTTGTGGATGCCTGCCCACGAGTGGATGTCATCAAGCGGTCCGTTTGCATTGAAGGTGCACGCCGGGCTTTCGCCCGTGTGAAGGTGCAATGGGCCAAGCTGGACGCCGTGAAGCTGATTAAGGAAGGGCCGCCGGAGGGCAAGGAGCATCGCCACCCCGAGATGTACTATGAGGGTGTCCTGAAGGGTGCTCGTCTCGTAGCGGACGAGTGTACGAAAGATATAATATTCGAGTAAATTCGCTTGTGTAATCCTGTATTTATGAAAACTTGTTCATATGCGCTATGCAACGCTTGTTTGAATTTAAAATATTACCTTCTGGTCGGCTGTTTATCAAATCTGAGAGATGGCTAGTCGTCGGCTTCTGCCCCCACGCCACGAGTGCTGGGGTGTTCGGGATAAACCTGAGCACTCTTGTTCCCATTGTTGGGTCCTTCGAGGTAGGTGCTCAGCACAACGAACAAGGCAATCGGACTATAATGTGTTATCACTCTCACTTAGCCATAGAATTCTATAATTTTATATTTCGGTGAAGCCCCTAGTATTCGGAAGGCCGAACTCGGAGCGCGATACACGCCTTAAGCCGGACAGGGCCGACTCCTCGCTCTAAGCGGCATAAGTCTTTAAGGACTCGAAAACCTCTCGAACAGCGACTAGTCTCTCGCCTTATCATGACAGTCAGTTTTAGCTTTCTCTACTGAGGTGCTTAGCCCAGCAGAACCGGGGCACAATCGCAGTAGTTCTCCCAGTGCTACCTTAGTCGATATAGCGGAACGTAAGGTACCAAAACATGGGAGCCGAGCAAACCCAGCTATTGACCCAAGACATGATTCGAAGCTGATGCATATAATGCTATAAGTTCGTGGTGCCGCACTGTTAAAAGTGTTCGGACTTCTCACGCCATATTATGGGGTATGCTTAAGCCCCTAGCATATTGGCCGTACCAGAGTGTACGGGTGCTTGATGTCATGAATGAACATATATATATATATAAGAAGAATGCAATAAAAGCCTTAATGCAATGCATTGTTTATTCAAAAACGTGCGTTAAAGCAAAATGATACAGGTAGTGCGATAAGCAAAAACTAGGACTATGTCCCCTCCAAGGGCAAGCTGAGGAATAATATTAAAGCAAGTATTTCACTCATTATCGTAATCCACCTGGGAGTTCCGTGGTGTGATGTAGCTTTCTGCCTCCTTGGTTGCTGCATCATGTGTTCGGCAATCATGCTGCCGAACAAGGTTTCCAGAGATTAATGTCCTGAAAGAGAGAAAAATAACAAAGCGCGAAGCCCCTAGTGCGGTTTAAGCCGCGTCTTGGGGCGTGTCGTAGTCGTGCCCCCTTCCCCGCCAGTGCCCATGGTATTTTTAATGTGTAATTATGTACGCGTGGCATGGGTTTCGCCATTTGGCTGGGACCGGGGTGGGGGCCACATTGCTATGTGAGCTCGGAACATGCCAGGCGGTCCTGTTGCCGATTACTCCGGGCGCGCTTGAAGGTGTCCGGGTCCTTCAATGCCGAACTAGTGGATTGCCTTAAGAGGCTGCTTTGCGCTTCCGCTGCGAGGGCCGCAGTGTGCTCCTCCGTTCGGAGAGAGCGCTCTGTGTTTCCATTAACTGTAATGACCCCCCGAGGTCCTGGCATCTTGAGCTTGAGGTATGCATAATGCGGTACCGCATTGAATCTCGCAAATGCGGTTTGCCCAAGCAGTGCATGATAGCCACTGCGGAACGGGACTATATCGAAGATTAACTCTTCGCTTCGGAAGTTATCCGGGGATCCGAAGACCACTTCCAGTGTGACTGAGCCTATGCAGTGGGCCTCTACACCTGGTATGACGCCTTTAAAGGTCGTTTTTGTGGGTTTGATCCTTGAGGGGTCTATACCCATTTTGTGCACTATGTCCTGATAAAGCAGGTTCAGGCTGCTGCCGCCATCCATGATTGAGGTGAGATCCGTCAATGATTGGGTCTAGGACCAGTGCGGCGAATCTGCCATGACGGATGCTAGTGGGGTGGTCCCTGCGATTGAAGGTGATCAGACAGGAGGACCATGGGTTGAACTTTGGGGCGACTGGCTCCAACGCATATACGTCCCTGAGCGCACGCTTCCGCTCCCTCTTGGGGATGTGGGTTGCGTATATCATGTTCACCGTCCACACTTGTGGGGGGAACCTCTTTTGTCCTCCGGTATTCGGCTGCAGGGGCTCCTCCTTGTCATCGCTATGTGGCCCCTTATCTTTGTTTTCAGCAATTAACTTGCCGGCCTGCTTGAACACCCAACAATCCCTGTTGGTGTGGTTGGCTGGCTTGTCGGGGATGCCGTGTATTTGACACGAGCGATCGAGTATACAGTCCAAAATGGACGGGCCCGGAGTGCTTCTTTTGAATGGCTTTTTCCACTGACCGGGTTTAGAGCCTTTGAATCCGGCATTGACTGCCGTATCCTAGGTATTGTCGCTGTTAATGCGGAGCTTATGTTTGTTGCGACGTGACCTGCTATTGCCGTCCTTGGTATCTGAAGTACCATGGTTCTTTGATATGTTATTACTGCGAGCCAGCCAGCTGTCTTCTCCTGCACAAAAGCGGGTCATGAGTGTCGTTAGGGCTGCCATAGATTTCGGCTTTTCCTGACCAAGGTGCCGGGCTAGCCACTCGTCGTGGATGCTGTGCTTGAAAGATGCTAGGGCCTCTGCATCCGGACAGTCGACGATTTGATTTTTCTTTGTTAGGATCCGTGTCCAGAATTGCCTGGCCGATTCCTCTGGCTTCTGAATTATGTGGCTCAAGTCATCGGCATCTAGTGGTCGCACATAAGTGCCCTGAAAGTTGTCGAGGAATGCTGCTTCCAGATCTTCCCAACAGCCAATGGACTCTGCTGGCAAGCTATTGAGCCAATGCCGAGCTGGTCCTTTTAGTTTGAGTGGGAGGTATTTAATGGCATGTAGATCATCACCGCGTGCCATGTGGATATGCAGGAGGAAATCCTCGATCCATACCGCAGGATCTGTTGTGTCGTCGTATGATTCTATATTTACGGGTTTGAAACCCTCTGAGATTTGATGATCCATTACTTCTTCTGTGAAGCATAAGGGGTGTGCGGCGCCTCTGTACTGGGCTATATCGCGACGCAGCTCCAATGAGTCTTGCCCGCTGTGCTCGGCCCGGTCGGATTTACCTTTACTGTATCCGGCATGACGATTATCGTTTCGCATAGTGGCGCGCCCTCGTGATCCGTAGATCGATCTTGCATGTTTTGCTTTGTCCTCCAATACGTCTCGCAGGTCTGGCGTATTTCCCCATGCCTTTTTATTTGAATGGCGTCGGGGTGTAGGCTGAGCTTTTGGCTGGAATGCCTCTCTGTCACGACCACGAGGTGGCCGGTCAGCCGCGTCATACGCTTGTTCCTCCAGTCGGGGTAGCAACCTGCATTTTGGGTAACTCTTGGAGGGGCGTTCGAGTTTATATTCCTTGGCCGCCAGGACTTCAGTCCATCTGTCAGCTAGCAAATCTTGATCAGCTTGAAGCTGGTGCTGCTTCTTCTTAAGGCTATTTGCCGTGGCTATAAGCCGGCACTTGAAGCGCTCTTGCTCGACGGGATCCTCTGGCACGACGAATTCGTCATCGTCGAGGCTTGCCTCGTCTTTGGAGGGAGGCATGTAATTATCATCCTCCTCATCTGCCGCTCTCTCAGGAGGGCTGGCCTCTCCATCCTCCTGCCCTAAATCGTGCTGGAGGGGATTATTGCCATCTTCGACACTATCCGGAGTGCTATTATCTCCTGTGCCGGTATCACCGCTTTTGCTTTGGCGAGACTTAGAGCGGCGCCACTGACGTTGGCGCTTGGGTTGCTTCTTGGAGGGGTCATCCTCCGCTGTCTCGTCGCCATTGCCTTCTTTGGGTGTGTCCACCATGTATATATCGTATGATGAGGTGGCTGTCCAGTGCCCTGTGGGCAGTTGTTCCTCTTCATCTCCCGCATCGTCGTCCATACCATCGATGTCTTCGGAGTCGTAGTCAAGCATGTCGGTTAAGTCGTCGACAGTGGCTACTAAGTGGCTGGTGGGTGGGCAGCGAATTTCTTCGTAATCCGCATCCCAATCCTGCCAGACATAGTTCGGCCAGGATCCTCCTGACAAGGAGAGAGACCTTAATGAGTTCAGTATGTCGCCAAAGGGCGAGTGCTGAAAAATATCCGCAGAGGTAAACTCCATTATGGCGCCCAATCGGATTCGCTAGGAACGAGCGCAGGCGGTTCGGAGTCCGTGGCCAGAGAAGGATCCGGCAGTTTGACAACACGGCTCTCGTGCAGGGTAAGGTCGATGTTTGGCTCGATCGCTGTTGAGGATAGGGCCTCCATGCCGGGTCCATCCACCCGTCCATGGACGGCGCAACTGGCTCTGAATTGAGGGTCAGAGCGGCTGCCGGTGCGATCTCCTGAACACTGTCCGATGGTGGAGCTAAATCATACTCATCGTGACCGTGTGACGCACAAGGCAGGGGCTCGAATCCGTCGAAGATCAAGTCTCCACGGATATCGTCCGTGTAGTTTAAGCTTCCAAACCTGACCTGGTGGCCAGGGGCATAACTTTCGATCTGCTCCAGATAGCCAAGCGAGTTGGCCCACAGTGCGAAGCCTCCGAACAAAAAGATCTGTCCGGGGAGAAAAGTCTCACCCTGGACTGCATCGCTATCGATGATCGTAGGAGCCATCAAGCCTAACGACGATGACAATGAGGAACTCTCAATGAAAGCACCAATGTCGGTGTCAAAACCGGCAGATCTCAGGTAGGGGGTCCCGAACTGTGCGTCTAAGGCGGATGGTAACAGGAGGCAGGGGACACGATGTTTTACCCAGGTTCGGGCCCTCTTGATGGAGGTAAAACCCTACGTCCTGCTTGATTTATTCTTGATGATATGAGTATTATAAGAGTTGATCTACCACAAGATCGGAGAGGCTAAACCCTAAAAGCTAGCCTATGGTATGATTGTATGTTGTCCTACGGACTAAACCCTCCGGTTTATATAGACACCAGAGGGGGCTAGGGTTACACAAGGTCGATTACAAAGGAGGAGATATACATATCCGTATTGCCTAGCTTGCCTTCCACGCCAAGTAGAGTCCCATCCGGACACGGGACGAAGTCTTCAATCTTGTATCTTCATAGTCCAACAGTCCGACCAAAGGATATAGTCCGGCTGTCCGGAGACCCCCTAATCCAGGACTCCCTCAGCAGCAAAATGAGCTTGGACTTGGGTTTGAGCTGGTTGGTGATTTTTTTTGAAGGAAGAAGGAGTGTGTGGTGGCTGGAATAAGTGGAGGGGAGCCACTATGGGCCCACGAGGCAGGGGGTGCGCCCAGGGGGCTAGGGCATGCCCTGGACCCTCGTGGCCAGGTGCTAGCTGTTGGGCAACGTACTAATTTCAAAAAAAATTCCTACGCACACGCAAGATCATGGTGATGCATAGCAACGAGAGGGGAGAGTGTGTCCACGTACCCTCGTAGACCAAAAGCGGAAGCGTTAGCACAACGTGGTTGATGTAGTCGTACGTCTTCATGATCCGACCGATCCAAGTACCGAACGTACAGAACCTCCAAGTTCAACACACGTTCAGCTTGATGACGTCCCACGAACTCCAATCCAGCAGAGCTTCGAGGGAGAGTTCCGTCAGCACGACGGCGTGATGAAGGTGATGATGATGCTACCGACATAGGGCTTCGCCTAAACACCGCTATGATATGATCTAGGTGGATTATGGTGGAGGGGGGCACCGCACACGGCTGGGCAAGATTAACAGATCAACTTGTGTGTCTATAGGTGCCCCCTGCCCCCGTATATAAAGGAGGGAGGGAGAGGCCGGCCCTAGAGGGGGCGCGCCAAGTGTGGGGAGTCCTACTAGGACTCCCAAGTCCTAGTAGGATTCCCCTTTCCTTTACGGAGTAGGAGAGAAGGAAAGAGGGGGAGAGGGAAAAGGAAAAGGGGGCTGCACCCCTTGTCCAATTCGGACAAGAGGGGGGGGGCGCCTCCTTCCTTTTGGCCTCTCTCCTCTATTCCCGTACGGCCCAATAAGGCCCAATAATTCTCCCAGTGAATTCCCGTAACTCCCCGGTACTCCGAAAATACCCGAATCACTCGGAACCTTTCCGATGTCCGAATATAGTCGTCCAATATATTGATATTTACGTCTCGACCATTTTGACACTCCTCATCATGTCCCCGATCTCATCCAGGACTCCGAACTACCTTCGGTACATCAAATTACATAAACACATAATACAATCGTCACCGAAACTTTAAGCGTACGGACCCTACGGGTTCGAGAACTATGTAGACATGACCGAGACACGTCTCCAGCCAATAACCAATAGCGGAACCTGGATGCTCATATTGGCTCCCACATATTCTACGAAGATCTTTATCGGTCAAACCGCATAACAACATACGTTGTCCCCTTTGTCATCGGTATGTTACTTGCCCGAGATTTGATCGTCGATATCTCAATACCTATTTAAATTTCGTTACTGGCAAGTCACTTTACTCATTCTGTAATACATCATCCCGTAACTAACTCATTAGTTACAATGCTTGCAAGGCTTATGGTGATGTGCATTACCGAGTGGGCCCAGAGATACCTCTCCGACAATCGGAGTGACAAATCCTAATCTCGAAATACGCCAACCCAACAATTACCTTCGGAGACACCTGTAGAGCACCTTTATAATCACCTAGTTACATTGTGACATTTGGTAGCACACAAAGTGTTCCTCCGGTAAACGGGAGTTGCATAATCTCATAGTCATAGAAACATGTATAAGTCATGAAGAAGGCAATAGCAACAAACTAAACGATCAAGTGCTAAGCTAACGGAATGGGTCAAGTCAATCACATCCTAATGATGTGTAAGTGCATCTAGTGCCCCTTAGTGATTTTGGTGTATTGAAGACTTATAGGTTAAGGGACTAATGCGTTTGTGATTGTACACAGGTCTATAAGTCTATGAGGAGTTTGATATTTACAGAGAAAGTCGACCCCTAAAAATGAAGTTCTTCGACTGAAGACTTTGGATTTCTGAAGACTTTCTGAAGACTTTGAAAGTGAAGAATTTGGTACAATCCTGAAGACTTGGTATTCATTTGAGGAACATGAAGCATGAAGACTTTTGTTTTCGTAGTTTCATTTTCTCTTTATTGAGTCATAGGAAACACTGTTAAAAGGGGTCGAGGAAATACTAAGGAAAAATTTCCATGTGATGCTCAACTCAAAATCCTACACCTACCAATCCCTTCGAGTGAAGCCATTGGAAATCTCATACAGTTCAGTCATATTCTTCAGTGACAGAGACGAAGTTCTTCTGGTCTCTGAGGAATTTGTTCTAACTGAGGAGTTAGGAATTCGCCAGTGTGGATTGCCTACACGGTGAGGAACATGATAGTCCTGAGGAATTTGATACTCAAATTTTCAACTGTTGCTGTGCTATGCGCCAGCTGTCCCAAAATATCTATCCACCTAATGGTCATATCATTGAAGGGCATTTATGTCTTATCATGTCGGGATGCTCCCTAGGCTATAAATAGCCGCCCCCCTACAACCACTAGCTGGTCGGCTGCTCCGAGAGAAACTGACACTTGTCATTTGAGAGCATCCCATCCTCCGAGGACTTTGAGCGAAAATCATCAAGTGAGGAAAACCCAAACCCAAACCCAAACACCTACAAACCCAAAGTGATTGAGCATCACTGAAGAGATTGATCATGCGTGGATCCGACGCTTGTTACCTTTGAAGACTGTGCTTCTTCCAGAGGGTTAGGCGTCATGGTCTAGGGCATCCAAGAGGAATTGTGGATCGCCGAGTGACCGAGTCTGTGAAGGTTTGGAAGTCACATGAAGACTTACCACGAGTGATTGGGTGAGGTCTGTGTGACCTTAGCTCAAGGGGAATATGGTGAGGACCGAGTGTTCTGAACTGTGTGTTCAGAACTAGGTGTCCGGGACTGTGTGTCCTCAGGTTTAAATACCTAGCCCCCCTAACCAGACGTACAACTGCCACAGCAGTTGGAACTAGTCTACCAAATTATTGTCTTTACCAAGCTACCTGGTTCCATTTCCTCAACCCTTCCATTTCCTCATTTATGTGTTGAGTGCTTGTTCATATCTGTTTGAAGACTTTGACTGAAGACTTTCTCAATTTCCTCAGTTCAATTTCCTCAGTCTGTTTGTCTTATCCTGTGTTATCCTGTGTTTACGCTTTCCGTACTCTGTGCTTGTCTTCATTTCATCATGATGACCATGCTTGTGTTCTGTTATGTTTACTTCTGAGTACTTATTCCGCTGCAAGTAGTTCTCCGCTAAGGAATTTCCTCGTCTTGAAATTCCTCAGTGAAGAATTCATAAAAATCGCCTATTCACCCCCCCTCTAGTCGATATAACGCACTTTTGCTACCTCTTTTAGCACTGCGTTGGTTTTCCCTGAAGAGGAAGGGATGATGCAGCAAAGTAGCGTAAGTATTTCCCTCAGTTTTTGAGAACCAAGGTATCAATACAGTAGGAGGCTACACGCAAGTCCCTCGCACCTGCACAAAACAAATAAATCCTCGCAACCAACGCAAATAGGGGTTGTCAATCCCTATAGGGCCACTTACGAGAGTGAGATCTGATAGATATGATAAGATAATATTTTTGGTATTTTTATGATAAAGATGCAAAGTAAAATAAAGGCAAAGTAAATAGCAAAGTAAATAACTAAGTAGTAGGTGATTGATATGATAAAGATAGACCCGGGGGCCATAGGTTTCACTAGTGGCTTCTCTCGAGAGCATAAGTATTCTACGGTGGGTGAACAAATTACTGTTGAGCAATTGATAGAATTGAGCATAGTTATGGGAATATCTAGGTATGATCTTGTATATAGGCATCACGTCCGAGACAAGTAGACTGACTCCTGCCTGCATCTACTACTATTACTCCACTCATCGACCGCTATCCAGCATGCAGAGTATTAAGTAAAAAAATAGAGTAACGCCTTAAGCAAGATGACATGATGTAGAGGGATAGACTCATGAAATATGAAGAAAACCCCATCTTGTTATCCTCGATGGCAACAATACAATACGTGCCTTGCTGCCCTTACTGTCATCGGGAAAGGACACCGCAAGATTGAACCCAAAGCTAAGCATTTCTCCCATTGAAAGAAAGATCAATCTAGTAGGCCAAACCAAACTGATAATTCAAAGAGATTTGCAAATATAACCAATCATACATAAAAGAATTCAGAGAAGACTCAAATATTATTCATAGATAGACTTGATCATAAACCCACAATTCATTGGTCTCAACAAACACACCGCAAAAAGAAGATTACATCAAATAGATCTCCACAAGAGAGGGGGAGAACATTGTATTGAGATCCAAAAAGAGAGAAGAAGCCATCTAGCTACTAACTATGGACCCGTAGGTCTGAAGTAAACTACTCACACTTCATCGGAGAGGCTATGGTGTTGATGTAGAAGCCCTCCGTGATCGATGCCCCCTCCAGCGGAGCTCCGGAACAGGCCTCAAGAAGGGATCTCATGGATACAGAAAGTTGCGGCGGTGGAATTAGGGTTTTGGCTCCGTATCTGATCGTTTGGGGGTACGTGGGTATATATAGGAGGAAGAAGTACGTTGATGGAGCAACAGGGGGCCCACGAGGGTGGGGGCGCGCCTGGTAGGGTAGGGAACACCCACTACCTCGTGGCCTCCTGTTACGTGCCTTGATGTAGGGTCCAAGTCTCCTGAGTTGTATTCGATGAGAAAATCATGTTCCCGAAGGTTACATTCCGTTTGGACTCCGTTTGATATTCCTTTTCTTCAAAATCCTAAAATAGGCAAAAAACAACAATTCTGGGCTGGGCCTCCGGTTAATAGGTTAGTCCCAAAAATAATATAAAAGTGGATAATAAAGCCCAATAATGTCCAAAACAGTAGATAATATAGCATGGAGCAATCAAAAATTATAGATACGTTGGAGACGTATCAAGCATCCCCAAGCTTAATTCCTGCTCGTCCTCGAGTAGGTAAATGATAAAAACAGAATTTTTGATGCGGAGTGCTACTTGGCATAATTTTAATGTAATTCTTCTTAATTGTGGTATGAATATTCAGATCCAAAATATTCAAGACAAAAGTTCATATTGAGATAAAAATGATAATACTTCAAGCATACTAACAAAGCAATTATGTCTTCTCAAAATAACATGGCTAAAGAAAGTTATCCCTACAAAATCATATAGTCTAGCTATGCTCTATCTTCACCAATATTTAAATCATGCACAACCCCGATGACAAGCCAAGCAATTGTTTCATACTTTTGACATTCTCAAAACTTTTTCAATTTTCATGCAATACATGAGCGTGAGCCATGGATATAGCACTATAGGTGGAATAGAATGGTGGTTGTGGAGAAGACAAAAAGGAGAAGATAGTCTCACATCAACTAGGCGTATCAATGGGATATGGAGATGCCCATCAATAGATATCAATGTGAGTGAGTAGGGATTGCCATGCAACGGATGCACTAGAGCTATAAGTATATGAAATCTCAAAAAGAAACTAAGTGGGTGTGCATCCAACTTGCTTGCTCATGAAGACCTAGGGCAATTTGAAGAAGCCCATCATTGGAATATACAAGCCAAGTTCTATAATGAAAGATTCCCACTAGTATATGAAAGTGATAACATGAGAGACTCTCTACTATGAAGATCATGGTGCTACTTTGAAGCACAAGTGTGGTAAAAGGATAGTAACATTGTCCCTTCTCTATTTTTCTCTGATTTTTTATTTTTTTTATTTGGGCCTTTTCTCTTTTTTATGGCCTCTTTTCTTTCTCTTTTTTTATTTGGGCTTCTTTGGCCTCTTTTATTTTTTTTTCTTCCGGTGTCTCATCCCGACTTGTGGGGGAATCATAGTCTCCATCATCCTTTCCTCACTGGGACAATGCTCTAATAATGATGATCATCACACTTTTATTTTTCTTACAACTCAACAATCACAACTCGATACTTAGAACAAAATATGACTCTATGTGAATGCCTCCGACGGTGTACCGGGATATGCAATGATGACAATGATGGAGTGTGTCATAATAAATGGAACGGTGGAAAGTTGCATGGCAATATATCTCGGAATGGCTATGGAAATGCCATAATAGGTAGGTATGGTGGCTGTTTTGAGGAAGGTATATGGTAGGTGTATGATACCGGCGAAAGGTGTGCGGTATTAGAGAGGCTAGCAAAGGTGGAAGGGTGAGAGTGCGTATAATCCATGGACTCAACATTAGTCATAAAGAACTCATATACTTATTGCAAAAATATACAAGTTATCAAAGCAAAGTATTACGCGAATGCTCCTAGGGGGATAGATTGGTAGGAAAAGACCATCGCTCGTCCCCGACTGCCACTCGTAAGGAAGACAATCAATAAATAAATCATGCTCCGACTTCATCACATAATGGTTCACCATACGTGCATGCTACGGGAATCACAAGCTTCAACACAAGTATTTCTCAAATTCACAACTACTCAACTAGCATGACTTTAGTATCACCATCTCCATATCTCAAAACAATTATCAAGTATCAAACTTATCATAGTATTCAACAAACTCATAAGAAAGTTTTATTATTAATCTTGCATACCAAGCATATTAGGATTTTAAGCAAATTACCATGCTATTAAGACTCTCAAAATAATCTAAGTGAAGCATGAGAGATCAATAGTTTCTATAAAACAAATCCACCATCGTGCTCTAAAAGATATAAGTGAAGCACTAGAGCAAAATTATATAACTCAAAAGATATAAGCGAAGCACATAGAGTATTCTAACAAATTCCAAATTATGTATGGCTCTCTCAAAAGGTGTGTACAGCAAGGATGATTGTGGTAAACTAACAAGCAAAGACTCAAATCATACAAGACGCTCCAAGCAAAACACATATCATGTGGTAAATAAAAATATTGCTCCAAGTAAAGTTACCGATAGAAGTAGACGAAAGAGGGGATGCCTTCCGGGGCATCCCCAAGCTTTGGCTTTTAGGTGTCCTTAGATTATCTTGGGGGTTACATGGGAATCCCCAAGCTTAGGCTCTTGCCACTCCTTTTTCCATAATCCATCAAATCTTTACCCAAAACTTGAAAACTTCACAACACAAAACTTAAAGTAGAAAATCTCGTGAGCTCCGTTAGCGAAAGAAAACAAAAGATCACTTCAAGGTACTGTAATGAACTCATTATTTATTTATATGGGTGTTATACATACTGTATTCCAACTTCTCTATGGTTTATAAACTAATTTACTAGCCATAGATTCATTAAAATAAGCAAACAACGCACGAAAAACAGAATCTGTCAAAAACAGAACAGTCTGTAGTAATCTGTAGCTAGCGCAAGATCTGGTACCCAAAAATTCTAAAATAAATTGATGGACGTGAGGAATTTATGTATTAATCATCTTCAAAAAGAATTAACTAAATAGCACTTTCCAAATAAAAATGACAGCAGTTCTCGTGAGCACAAAAGTTTCTGTTTTTTACAGCAAGTTCAACAAGACTTTCCCCAAGTCTTCCCAACGGTTCTACTTGGCACAAACACTAATTAAACACAAAAAACACAACCAAAACAGAGTCTAGATAATTTATTTATTACTAAACAGGAGCAAAAAGCAAGGAATGAAAATAAAACTGGGTGCCTCCCAACAAGAGCTATCGTTTAACGCCCCTAGCTAGGCATAACACGCAAGAATAGATATAGGTATTGCCATCTTTGGTAGGCGATCCATAAGTGGCTCTCATAATAGATTCATAAGGTAATTTAATTTTCTTTCTAGTAAAGTGTTCCATGCCTTTCCTTAATGGAAATTGGAATCTAATATTTCCTTCCTTCATATCAATAATTGCACCAATCGTTCTAAGGAAAGGTCTACCAAGAATAATAGGACATGAAGGATAGCAATCTATGTCAAGAACGATAAAATCTACGGGCACATAATTCCTATTTGCAACAATAAGAACATCATTAATTCTTCCCATAGGTTTCTTAATAGTGGAATCCGCAAGGTGCAAGTTTAGAGAGCAATCATCAAAATCATGGAAACCTAACAAATCACACAAAGTCTTTGGAATCGTGGAAACACTAGCACCCAAATCACATAAAGCATAGAATTCATGATATTTAATTTTAATTTTAATAGTTGGTTCCCACTCATCATAAAGTTTTCTAGGGATAGAAACTTCCAATTCAAGTTTTTCTTCATAAGATTGCATCAAGGCATCAATGATATGTTTAGTAAACACTTTATTTTGACTATAAGCGTGAGGAGAATTTAGCACGGATTGCAACAAGGAAATACAATCAATCAAAGAGCAATTTTCATAGTTAAATTCATTGATTTCCATAATAGTGGGTTTAGCAACATCTAGGGTTTTAATTTCTTCAATCCCACTTTTATCAAATTTAGCATCAAGATCAAAAGATTCAGAATTCTTGGAACGCCTTCTAGGTAAAGGTGGATCATATTCAGTCCCATCATTATCAAGATTCATATTGCAAAACAAAGATTTAATAGGGGACACATCAATAACTATTAGATCTTCATCTTTATTTTCATAGGAACTAGAAGAACACGCTTTTATAAAGGCATCTTTCTTAGCACGCATCCTAGCGGTTCTTTCTTTGCACTCATCAATGGAAATTCTCATGGCTTTGAGAGACTCATTGATATAATTCTTATGTGGAATAGATCTAAGTTTCAAAGAATCAACATCAAGAGCAATTTTATCAACGTTTCTAGCCAAATCATCAATCTTAAGCAATTTTTCTTCAATCATAGCATTAAAATTCTTTTGCGAGGTAATAAATTCTTTAATATTAGATTCAAAATCAGAGGGCATCTTATTATAATTTCCATAAGAATTATTGTAGGAATTACCATAATTATTAGAGGGATTACTAGGATAAGGCCTAGGATTGAAATTTCCTCTATACGCGTTATTACCAAAATTGTTCCTACCAACGAAATTCACATCCATAGATTCATTATAATTCTCAATCAAAGTAGACAAGGGCATATCATTAGGATCAGAAGAAACACTCTTATTAGCAAATAATTTCATAAGTTCATCCATCTTTCCACTCAAAACACTAATTTCTTCTATCGCATGCACCTTTTTATTAGTAGATCTTTCAGTATGCCATTGAGAATAATTAACCATAATATTATCTAGGAGTTTAGTAGCTTCTCCTGAAGTGATTTCCATAAAAGTGCCTCCCGCGGCCGAATCTAAAAGATTTCTAGAAGCAAAATTCAATCCGGCATAAATTTTTTGTATAATCATCCACAAATTTAAACCATGAGTAGGGCAATTACGTATCATTAATTTCATTCTCTCCCAAGCTTGTGCAACATGTTCATGATCAAGTTGCTTAAAGTTCATAATATCGTTTCTAAGAGAGATGATCTTAGCGGGAGGAAAATACTTAGAGATAAAAGCATCTTTGCACTTGTTCCATGAATCAATGCTATTTTTAGGCAAAGACGAAAACCAAGCTTTAGCACGATCTCTAAGCGAAAAAGGAAATAGCTTAAATTTAACAATATCATTATCAACATCTTTATTCTTTTGCATGTCACATAAATCAACGAAGCTATTTAGATGGGTAGCGACATCTTCACTAGGAAGGCCGGAGAACGGATCTTTCATAACAAGATTCAACAAAGCAGCATTAATTTCACAAGATTCAGCATCGGTAAGAGGAGCAATCGGAGTGCTAATAAAATCATTGTTGTTGGTATTGGTGAAGTCACACAATTTAGTATTATCTTGAGCCATCATGACAAGAAAGCAAACTAATACACAACCAAGCAAAAAGCAAGCGGACAAAAAGAGGCAAATAGAGGGAGGATAGAGAGAGAGAGGGCAAATAAAATGGCAAGGGTGAAGTGGGGGGAGAGGAAAACGAGAGGCAAATGGCAAATAATGTAATGTGGGAGATAAGGGTATGTGATGGGTACTTGGTATGTTGACTTTTGCATAGACCTCCCCGGCAACGGCGCTAGAAATCCTTCTTGCTACCTCTTTTAGCACTGCGTTGGTTTTCCCCGAAGAGGAAGGGATGATGCAGCAAAGTAGCATAAGTATTTCCCTCAGTTTTTGAGAACCAAGGTATCAATCCAGTAGGAGGCTACGCGCAAGTCCCTCACACCTGCACAAAACAAATAAATCCTCGCAACCAACGCAAATAGGGGTTGTCAATCCCTATAGGGCCACTTACGAGAGTGAGATCTGATAGATATGATAAGATAATATTTTTGGTATTTTTATGATAAAGATGCAAAGTAAAATAAAGGCAAAGTAAATAGCAAAGTAAATAACTAAGTAGTAGGTGATTGATATGATAAAGATAGACCCGGGGGCCATAGGTTTCACTAGCGGCTTCTCTCGAGAGCATAAGTATTCTACGGTGGGTGAACAAATTACTGTTGAGCAATTGATAGAATTGAGCATAGTTATGAGAATATCTAGGTATGATCTTGTATATAGGCATCACGTCCGAGACAAGTAGACCGACTCCTGCCTGCATCTACTACTATTACTCCACTCATCGACCGCTATCCAGCATGCAGAGTATTAAGTAAAAAAATAGAGTAACGCCTTAAGCAAGATGACATGATGTAGAGGGATAGACTCATGAAATATGAAGAAAACCCCATCTTGTTATCCTCGATGGCAACAATACAATACGTGCCTTGCTGCCCTTACTGTCATCGGGAAAGGACACCGCAAGATTGAACCCAAAGCTAAGCATTTCTCCCATTGCAAGAAAGATCAATCTAGTAGGCCAAACCAAACTGATAATTCGAAGAGACTTGCAAATATAACCAATCATACATAAAAGAATTCAGAGAAGACTCAAATATTATTCATAGATAGACTTGATCATAAACCCACAATTCATCGTTCTCAACAAACACACCGCAAAAAGAAGATTACATCGAATAGATCTCCACAAGAGAGGGGGAGAACATTGTATTGAGATCCAAAAAGAGAGAAGAAGCCATCTAGCTACTAACTATGGACCCGTAGGTTTGAAGTAAACTACTCACACTTCATCGGAGAGGCTATGGTGTTGGTGTAGAAGCCCTCCGTGATCAATGCCCCCTCCAGCGGAGCTCCGGAACAGGCCTCAAGAAGGGATCTCATGGATACAGAAAGTTGTGGCGATGGAATTAGGGTTTTGGCTCCGTATCTGATCGTTTGGGGGTACGTGGGTATATATAGGAGGACGAAGTACGTCGGTGGAGCAACAGGGGGCCCACGAGGGTGGGGGGCGCGCCTGGTAGGGTAGGGCGTGCCCCTACCTCATGGCCTCCTGTTACGTGCCTTGACGTAGGGTCCAAGTCTCCTGAGTTGTATTCGATGAGAAAATCACGTTCCCGAAGGTTACATTCCGTTTGGACTCCGTTTGATATTCCTTTTCTTCGAAACCCTAAAACAGGCAAAAAAATAGCAATTCTGGGTTGGGCCTCCGGTTAATAGGTTAGTCCCAAAAATAATATAAAAGTGGATAATAAAGCCTGATAATGTCCAAAACAGTAGATAATATAGCATGGAGCAATCAAAAATTATAGATATGGTGGAGACGTATCAACTTTCAATTGGTATCAGAGCAAGGTACTCCCTTGTTCTGTGTGATTTTGGTTTAACCACCTGGAGTTCTAGTTATGTCGACCGCAGGTATGATCAAGGTTTCTGCTGGGTGTCCTACCTTCGATGGGACGGACTACCCCTACTGGAAGAATAAGATGCGCATGCATCTTGAGGCAATTGATAACGATCTCTGGTACGTTGTGGAGAATGGTGTTCCCTCTGTCATTCCCACCATCAATGTTGCTGATGTGAAGAGATTCAAGCAACTTAATTCTCAAGTGAAGAATATCATATGTGGCCATGTGAGCAAAGGACAGTATGGCAGAGTGAGTGCTTTGGAGACAACCAAGCTTATCCGAGACATGCTGTCCAAGGTCAATGAGGGAGTCTCAACACAGCGTGACTCTCGAGTTGACGTTCTTCGAAATCTCTTCAACCGCTTCAAAAGAATCGACAATGAAAATGTTCAGCAAACACTACAAAAAATACACTTCCATGATGATACGTGTTTGTCACAGTAGGTCGCTTTTTTTGTCATGCATGTACATCCATGACAAATTTATGACAGAATCAAGATAGTCATACCTGTGCTGTCGTAGAAGTGTTCCATGACATTACCAAAATTATCATCACGGAAGTGTCCACTTCCATGACGATAAATCACGCGTCACAGAAGTGCTTTCGTCAAGGGTGACCGACACGTGGCATCCACCATAACGGAACACCGTTAAGCTATCGGGTCGGGTTTTGGATCCGATAACCCGTTAACAGCCCCGACCAATGGGGATTTTCTACGTGTAAAATCATCATTGGCGAGAGGAAACACGTGTCAGCTCATCGTCGGGACAGATGTCATCCACTCACTGGACAGAAGGCGCCTATGATACGTCGACACGTGGCGTGACCCAACAAGTTTAAATGGGCTGGCCCAACTAAAGGCCCACAAGATTTTGCGGACCATAATGGGCCGGCCCAGCTAAAGGGCCACGAGATTTTGCGGACCATAATGGGCTGGCCCAGCTAAAGGCCCACAAGATTTTGCGGGCCATAATGGGCCGGCCCAGGTAAAGGCCCACAAGATTTTTGTGTGCCATAATGGGCCGACCCAGGTAAAGGCCCCCAAGATTCTTGTGGGTCATAATGGGCCGACCCAGCTAAAGGCCACGAGATTTCACCGACATTAATGGGCCGGCCCAGCTGTAGGCCCACAAGATTTTGAGGACCCTAGTAGGCCGGCCCATTAACTGGCTGCCATGTTTTGGGCCAAATGCCGGCCCATATTTGATCCGGTCCATTAATGGCCTGCCACGCTCCGGGCCTAATAGTGGCCCATATGAGATCCGGCCCATTAAAAGCCTACCACGTTCTGGGCCAAATTACGGCCCAGATCAGGTCTGGCCCTTTAAGAGGCTCTGGGCTCAATTATGGCCCATATCAGATTCAGCCCGTCAACTGGACACTATGCTTTTGGGCCCACTTGCTAAAGGCACACTTAGTAATTCGGCCTGATATTAGTTTTGGCCTGTTAAGGGCCCGTTTAACATTTCGGCCCTATATTAATTTCGGCCTGTTAAAAGCCTGTCATATAGTTGGGCCTAACTACGACCCGGTTTGCATCTGGCCTGCTCGCAGCCGATATCTGATTGGGCCAAACAAGGATCCATACAATTTTGGCCTGTTAAAAGCCCGTGATTTGATTCGCACAATCATGGGCCGGGGTTCATTTCGGGCTGCTGCGTAACTAGTAGGAATTAACAACAAACCTACTCTATACAATAAAGAAATTACGGCATAGTAACTAAGAATAAACCTACACTACACAATAAAGGATTTAAGGTATATTACATCCACTGGGCATCAAAGTTCGCCACCAATGATCATAAAGCGCAACGAAGAAGCAGATTACAAAAATTGGGCACCATTGTAGCATAACAAAATAATACTGAACCGAGACCAGACAGTTCAAGAAAGGTTAGCCTTGCGGGGGAACTGTTGCGCAAGCTGCTGAGCAAGGCTGTGAGGCCGGCCTAGCATGTCGGCCATAGCTTCCAGGTGTAGTTGTTTAGCAATGATGTTCTCATTGGTGTTCTCCGCAATCTTTCTTAGAGATAGGACTTCAAGTCGAAGTTGAGTTGCAAAATGCCTTTCTGCTAGAACTTGGGACTGAAGAAGTTGAACTGATTCAGACAACGAATTCTGTGAGCTTGTCTGACTGTTAGTCTCAAGTAACTTGAACACTGCATCAAGACAAGACTTTGGGGTTGTCTCGCTATCTTCAAGATGTTTTTCCTTCTTTGCTGCAATATATGTTGGGTTTGTCTCAGAGTCTTCAGCAGACTTGTGCATGCCATCAAGCATATCACCCTGAAACAAAGCAGAGAGATGACATGTTTTGCACGTGTATAAACAAAGATGATAACTGTTCTGTCAATTCTATCCAATTTCAAATTAGAAAATAAAGAGTATGTTCAAAATATCAATAGCATAATTTGGCATTGTTCATAATGCGGGGAGCTTCACCACACTACTAGATTACCATGTCAACATAACAAGCATAGATGAAGGGCAAAGAAAATCATTGTATCTATTTTGGATAATGTGCATGGCATGTTGTTCATATCATCAGCCACATCAGTAAGATAAAACAGGAGATGACAAGGTGCAAACGTGGGCTGCTTCACCACACACTAGATTATAGATCCACAAAAACAAGCATACATATAGGGAGTATTAAGTAATGTGCATGGTATGAATAAGGAATTTGGTTTTACATGTAAAACTTAGAACTTACGGTTCTTACGAACATGCATTTGGGTAGAAACAACAAACTAAACAGCAGTAAACGATAGGGAGTATGAGCAATTAAACAGCAGTTGAGGATAAAGGCTTTAGAAGGACTGACTTACATTAATAGTTAACACCGGCTTTATAATGCCCTTCTCCATGGCAAGGGAAGGATAACTCAAGAATTTCAGCACATAATCTTCTTCATAAGCATTGCCTGTACTCTACATTTTGTAGAGATTAATTATAGATATGATAATACTGGAAGGGATAGAGGATAATGAAGATAAGATGCAGATTGATGCTACATAATCAACTACCAATCCCTGGAAGTACAAGCGTTACAGGACAAAATGTACTGACAAGAGCAATGGGCTACACTTCTGCACTGGCATTGTCTGTGTATTCTACTTGTTGGTAAGATTAAATATAGATCTGATCTTTTTTAGTAAATGGTGGGCGAGGGAGATAAGATGCAGAATGCTACAAAATGAACCAATCCCTCTTCCCATAATACAAGAGTGTTTTGAACACTGGTGTACTGTACAAAACGTTCTTATATTATGGGACGGAGGGAGTAGCTGTTAATGTAAGTACAGTGATAGACCACGTTCAGTCCTTACAAGAGGACTGTAGAGCTAAACCTCTTCAAAAGCATTGGGTTGATTCTAAATTTATGTAAGAGTCCATGCGGATCTTATAATGTCCACCAAATGGACGATTACGAGGCTAACATGTGCAGTGATGCTACATAATCAAACAGCTATGAAAGTAAGTATGGTCATACAGGGCAAGAGGTACTCACAAGAGCAATGCAGTGTGCAGTATAGTTGCGAGATTCTGTGGTCCCTTGAGAACGAATGTTCTTCTGCTAACAGTTTTCGTACAAGTGAGACATTAAGGCAAATGCAGAAATGTAGTTCAAATTGTGATGTGATATCATAGACAGTACCTTACTCTGCAACCGAGACCAATGTGTAACAAGATTATTCCAGTCACCGTCGGATAAATGTAGCACCGGAGACTTTACAGAAATTTTGTTTAGAGGCTTGCCATCAAAGTGCGCTTGCCTTAGGTAGGAATGATACTTCATCAACGAGTGCTTGAAAAGTGCAACCAACCCTTGCTCGTCATCACAATCCAGTTTGCGCCTCACCTATTTAAAAGAATGAAATCTTGTGTGTTCTGTCAGCAGAAACATATGCAGTAATGACCATGAATAACATTAGTACATTACTTACGCGTAAGTTGTGGAGGAAGACTGGAAATTGTTCCGTGTCTGCGGTATAATCTTTCCATGAAGGAAAGATGCGCACAAAGTTCCTGACAACAGCATAAGCTTCGTCTTCTAAACTGGGAAGAAATGGAACAGGGGTCCTATTTGCTGCAATTGGGGCTCTCTCTGGTTCGAAAAGGGATTTGGCAACTGGATTTGGTGTACTCTTTGCTGGAATGGGGGGTTTTGCGTCGTACAGCTGGTGCTATGTCAACTGGCATAATCATACTGTTTGCTGCAGTTGGGGTCTGCTGAGTTGGGGCATCAGAAATGACCAGTGTAGTAGGGCTAGAGTCTGCTAGAGTTGGGGTATTTTGTGGGTCAGGTGATATTGCAACTACACCTAATGGGCTATTTGATTTATCAGGTGCCACTACCTTTTCCAAATACTTTGCTTGTGCTCCTCCACGATCAGCAATCGCCCTCTTCCTTTTGAACGTCTGATACACAAGAACAACATTTGAATGGATAAATATGGTATGATGACAGATGGAATATGTACTGAAAATGGATAGGCAGGGCGTATTCACATACACGATGTGTAAACTAAGCTAATGGAAGTTCAACAAAGTAGAAGCAATGCAAAGCATCAGTTGCAAGATATGTGCGAGCAATGTAACCTTGGAAAGTTAGAGCAAGTACCTTGATGGGTGAATAAGATAGGGCATCTTCCTCTGACTCCTCCACTAGGGAGCTACATTGACTTAGGTCTCCCTCTAGCTCAGAATCACTGTTAGGATCATATTCTGAGCATGAATCTGTAGGTGGAGAGTGTTTGCATTGCATCCAGACTTGATTTCAGTCCCTTAATGCCAAGTTTGACAGCCATGGCATTGTTCTGCTTTATTCTTTTCATGCGTGCAAGCTCATAATCATTATGATGCTGTTCAGAATCTGAGATTCATGAAAACATAAAAAGTAGTCAGATTATCTATGGAATGCATTGCGGTTTCAACTCGGAGAGTGTCTCCCGATAAACCCCTGCATATGCAAAGTTCACCTCCCCAACCGTGCTGACCAGACCACACACAGAGATACACACCCGAGCGGCGAACATGCATTTTCAAAACTAATTTAGGAACATTTAGCTGACCAATTAAACAACTCTGTTTTAATAATATCAGATTCGTATTTGAACAACTAAGCTTGTTTAGCTTGATGGGTGGAGCAGTGTTATTATGACACGAAGCATGTATTCTGATCGTATAGTGATCATAAAAGGGGGAAACTCTAAGCATATATTTTTTTTAGCAAAAGAGGGTTTCTCCTCTGATTTCTATTAAAGAAACCACCACGGAACCAACATGATCAATTAAACCCTAAGCATGATCAATTAAACCATATTATGGCTGTGCCGTGGCAGATTTGAAGCTGCAAACCGGAGAAATGATATTTAGCATCCATTGTTTGCTTCGAACTAAGAACTAAATTCTAAGAGCTGAAAAGAAAGTAGAGTAACCAAGTTAAGATCTATTTTCTGGTTGAGATCAAAAAGTTGAGGAGATATGAAGTACCACCTCTCTTGCGGCGCCGTGTAGGCATCGGGGGTGCGATGGCTGTCGGTGGCGTTGAAGCAGATCTGCGACGATAGACAGGTGCATCGGGGGATAAGTCCCATTGCAGTGGAAGAGAAGGTCATGTGAGCGGCCCCGACAAAGAGGACGACAGCGCCGATGAAGAGAGAGGACGCGATGCAAGGCTATTGGTCCATCGCTGTGGATGAGAAACGTCCATCTCTAGCAGTGGACGACGCGGTCTTGGTAGGCGCTCCGGCATGGTGGAGGACGGTGGCGATGGATGTGGTGGAGGACGGCGGCGATGGATGGGGTGGCGGACGAAGGCTGGTGTGGGAATGGGGTGTTCTAGCACGGACGGTGTATGAATGGGAAAATGGAGGGAGAGGTACGGGGAACCATGTTTTTGGGATGCGCCTATCTGAAATATGGGAAAGTCACGAACTTATCCCCCATTTCAAATTCGGACGTCTCGTTGGTTGGGGATAGGACGGTAATCTCGCATCTCCCAAATATTTGCCGGTAACTATTTCGGGCAAGGAGAGGGTGTTTTGCCGCCCATGGTGTATGAACGGGGTTGACAGGTAGGGCGGTTGTGTCACGTCTGATGGAAGTTACACATCTGCCCCTATTTAAAATATTAGCCTACATCTATTTCGGACGAGGAGAGGGTGTTTTACCGCCCACCGTGTATGAATGGGGAATGGAGGGAGAAACAGAGGTCTTTCGGGCGAGCTTGAATCAAATGAGTTTTGCCGCCCATGTTTGACGCCCACCATGTCGGAATGGGCTCAGAGGTGGTCGTGTCACGTCTAATTGAAGTTACTAACCTACCCCTATTTAGAGCAGTGGGAATCGGGCCGATGGATTGTCCGTGTAATGGGTAGATAGTAATTTCCATCTCCCAAACACTTGGCTTCGGGCAGCCGATGTGGGAGTGGACATTTTGTTGTTTCTTTCCAAGTTTGGGACAATAAGCATCCTCGTTTACCCTGGCAACTAAATTCGAATCCATTTTGTATTCCTATATGAATCCTTATAAATCATTCTATGTGTTTTTTATATATCTTCAAAAGGACGACAAAGATGTATTCCACTGTCATATATGAATATGGTTTACATATGCCGATACTCAAATTCAGAAACTAGAATCCAGTTTAAGGTGAATTCGAATATTTGGAACACTTCATGTCCAACTCAAATGTCACACGCAGCATAATGTGTACTCCCATTTAGATATGTACACAAGCGATGTATCAAGATTCAAATACCGAGTCAATCAACCAAGAATGTATGGAACTAACAGACATATAAACACTTATAGAGTATATGGATCAATAATATCAACTAATACACAAGCCAGGCCATTGTACTTTTTTTTGGCTACAACAACATCCTTTTTTGAGCCAACATCTTGGCCCTTTCCGATGCGTTCCACTTATGGCCCATCTATACTACTATTGCTGAATGCACATTCAACCCGATTGGCATATTTGTAGGTCTGGCACAACAATCCAAATGAAATGTCTCTAAGTCTTATCAATTAATACAGACTTGTGCTCAAATTAAATTACAAACAAAAAAAACAATTATTACATGATCTCTAAAACAAATGGTTTGATTGATTACATGAACAGACAACACAAAGGTTATTCAACTATGGAAAGAACATTTCACCTATGATTTACCAAGTAGGAATTTAATTTCCTTTTTTCCTTCAGGACCTTAACAATCTGGTCAGTCTCAACTTGCTTCATTTTGAAATCCACCAAATATTTAATGGTTGTCTTGAGTACTGCTTGTGATTGTGCTGTTTGCTTCCTCAACATGTCAACTTCATCTCTAAGTGCAGAAGCAGAATCTCTTTCTACCACTAGTTTAGCCTCTAGAGCATCAGCAGTTGGCAATTCATCAAGCACGATTGGGCCGGTGCCAATGTTGTGGGATGATGCAACGTCCATGGGGACCTCGCTCTTTGATCTTGGGCTAACCTGTTTTGCCATTAAAGTTCCGATTGGATTCAGAAAAGTTGAAGTTAGCAAAACATCTCAACTGGGAGTTATAACAGCAAACCAGTTAAACAAACAAGGAATTAAAGAGTTTCAGTTGGATGCTGAAAAGTAGTTATGAACATCATTGTAACCCGCTGTTGCAGCAGCAAAGCAGTTAAACAAACAAGTAGATATTTAAGTTAAGGCAAACAGGTAATTCTTAACAGTAAGTATCAAACACATAGATAGGCGCATGTCTACAATATGATTAACAGGCTGTGCCATTATGTAATCAGTAGCAAACTAAATTAAGCCAAGCAACGTAATTGAACAATTTTGCAATAAGTGGCTAACTAAAATTCCGAGAAGCAGGTAACTGAACTTACGCTAGTTCTTTGTATAGGCACACTGCAACTTCTTTTTCGCTTACAAGGTTGTACGAAGGAGTCCATGGCATCAATTTCTTGGATACGCAGTCCCAATACTTCTTTCTTCCCACACTGCATGGGTAAGTCGAATGGTTAATCTGGTAAGATGGTGCGTCCTTGATATGTTATATGAGGACGTGTAGTCAGACTAGTTGTAGCCAAACACATCACACTGGCTTTTACTGTATATTTCATGCGATTACTTTTGGCATATCGAGATCTAAGCAATCTACAATAGGATGAAAAGACTGGCATCCTTCACATTATTAGCAAACTCAGTTCATAGAAACAAGCAATTCAACCATTCTGTGGGTAAATCAAAAGCGCCACTGGAATATTTTTCACTATCCAATCATACACGCAAAAAGGGGCGACGCCACCACAGGGGCTGGTATGGGCGGCTGCCTCAGGTGGCTGGAAAGTGTGCACCTAGTTTGAGTCGTCCAGGTTGGCCCACGCTAGTTTTGTTCATCCCAACGCACGAGCAGGCAATGTAAAAAATGAAGAAAAATGTTTCAATTTGGATGGGCCAATAACATAAGTGTAAGGCAGGCCCTATAGCAGGCTCGCGGCCCAAACGAGCGCCTCCCATATCGATCGACACCAGGAAAAATCCCAATTCATTCGCTCCAGCCTCCAGTCTGGTTCGCTCCTAACCTAGCCGCCACTGGACAGACCGACACAACACTTCCTCGCGCCCTCATTGGAGGGCGGTCGCCGGGCTTCAAGCGAACGGAAGGACAAGAAGATGAAGATCCAACCCCGGGTGTAGCCTGCGTGGGAGGCAGCGGCAGCAGCACGGGCATGGCATCGAGCTTGTGCAAACGGACAGTCACGGCTTGCAAGAGTAGCATGCGCAACGCGCAGGTACATCACATCCCTGATTATATCTAATTCAACTCTTCAATTTCTGGCCAACAGTTAAACCTGACGGTGTTGTAAAACTTCTTGTATGTAGGGAATCTATGAGAAAATGAAACCAATTTCTACTTATTTTATAACTCCCCCAATCAATACTAAACTGACTGAATCTGATGTATCTAATCAGGTTTCCGGTGCAAACATACAAGCTCATGTTGTTCTTGAGCCTGAAGTGTCTAATGAACAGACTGCTAATGATGGATTTGATGCAAACATTTTACATGCTCCTGGTGATGAACATATAGTGTCTAATGAGGGATCTAATGCAAGCATTTTGCAAGCTCATTGAATGATTTAGTGTCTAATGATGATCTACTATGTTGAGAGAGACAGAGATTTGCAGGCATTGATGACAAGCAAATTATAGTGCATTTTCATAGCTTGAGGAAACGTCGAGGCCATCTATCAGAAAGTCCCCGTATCATGACAACATAGCATAAATACTTTTCTAATCTATTGTTTGAAACTATTGGCATACTTGTGCAGGATGGATATATTGATATGCAGTTTGCGCACTGGTTATACGTGCAATTACACTTTGATATTTTCAGCCAGAGAACGAATAATTCAAGCAGGTACAGACCATGTTTGTAGTCCTTCTACACCATGTTGCATTTTGTATTTTTTGGTGCTTGCATCATTTAGTGTTTATAATCTGAACTACTTTGGATCATTAGCTGGTTTTCAAAGTGCATGTAGCTTCACATTTCTCAAGTTATGTTGATTTCCGGAGTGCAAGTGCCTTCGTATTTTTAAGTTAAATGTTTGCCCCTAGTAACTTGAAATCGTGGATCATCCAATGCACACAAATCATACACGAATGCCAGTACGAATTAAATGAAATCCAGGGACTTATGCTAGCTCGTTGTATAGGCTCACTGCAGCTCTGCTTGCGCTTGGGATGTTCCATGTACAAGTCCATGTTACCACTTGCTTGGATGTGCAGGCCTTGTGCTCCTTGCATCCCCCTCTGCATTTTTGACACGGCGAAATGGTTGATCAAATAAGAGGAATCGACCTTGATGTTGTACCGGAGGACAGATACTTACAAGGTTATACGGGTGTGTAGGATGTGTACCAGATCCCGTAGCGCCGTCATGCTTCGCTAAAATATGGATTTTCTTGTTTCAGATGATATCTCCAGAAGAAATAAGAGTTAAGGTCATAGTTGCATAGGCGTGTAAGCTAAGAGAGTAGTGAAAGGATATCCAAACATCGTTGGAACAGTGCACAAGGGAGTGATGTGTGGATACCTAGTTCGGGCCGGCGTTTGGGCATGCTCGCCTAGCTAGAGTGCGGGTCACTTCAGAGCCGTTGAGGGTGATGCGCTGGCGTTGGCTGGCCACGCACGGATGCAGATCTTGAGTGGCAGCGGAGCGCTACGATGCGGTGGACGAGACCGTTGGTGAAGCCCCAACAGCCTGGGGGCGGAGGTGCGACGATGTGCTCGGTGAAGTAGCCCCGGTGAGCTGGGAGACGGCGTCGGTGAAGTGCACCTGATGCAGTGGAACTCGGTGTCTGTGAGGCACGTCGGTTGCGGCAGCCGACGTTGTCGATGGACCACCTGGTGCGGTGGACGGGCGTAGATGAGGTAGCTCCGGTGCGGTGGTGAAGCGTGACCGTCGTCTTCGTCATCGTCGTCCGGCACAAAGGTGGGGAACGGTGGGGAAAGAGACGAGACGAGGGGCGATTCGAGGGTTGGTGGCGAATTAGGGATTTGAGCAATCTGGGCGCGGAAGGGGACGGTGGAGAAGAGAGATTTTGCAGGGCTGGAATTGGGGCCGCCAGATATTTCAATCTGAAATGTGGAAGCGCGAACTTATATTGTCGTCGTCCTTTTTTGGGGGGGGGGGGGTGGGTGGCTGGGTGCTACGCGTCCGTCCGACACACGCGACCACCCCGACAGGACTATGCTTCGGTGCCTTAAGGCACCTGCCTTTGTGTCCATGACATATGGGCCCAACGGGTGGCTGGCCCACATGTCAGTGACCCAAAGGCAGTTGCCTTTAAGGCACTGAAGCAGCGTCCACCCCGACACGACCCTGGTTTGCCTGGTGCGCCTACATTTAAGAATGCAAACGAATCTTCTTTCATTTGCAAACAAATCTGTATGTATTACCATGCCCGTGTTTTCCTTGCAATAATTAGTCATTCGAAACGAGATACTCCATCCGTTCACTTTTGTAAGTCGTTTCAGACAACTTAAAATGAACTGTTTTGCACATTGTCTGAAATGTCTTCAAGGTCTTATAAAAGTGAACAGAGGGAGCACTATAAATTAATTAATGAGGAGTTATTTAAAAAAAATTCGAAACGGTAGCCACGCTAACGTGGATTAGAGTGTGTGTCACATAATTAGATATTTGAATTAGAGTGTGTGTCACGTAGTTAGTTATTTGAATTAGAGTGTGTGTCACATAGCGATCTCCAATTCTAACGTGGATTTCGCATTTCACTATATCCACGCTACTTTTTTTATACAAATTCATATGTATATGATGAACACCATGGTAGTGAGAAAACTTTTGGATGGATTCAAACATATGACCTACAAAATAGCACAACAAACTGAGTCAATGTCAACTTTTCGAAACTTAGTATGGCACGAATTCGAAATAATTACCCGTATGCCTGGTCCTCGGTTCAAATCTTACAATGTACACCGAATTGAAACATCGATATTAAGTCTCGTACTATGTACATTCAAATGTTGTTTTTAGCTCCCCGGCACAAATGCTACATACTTCCTGTATCGGTCAATCTTCCTCTCCTAATCACCTTAGGAAGCTATCTGTTTCCAACACACGTTCATTCTTTCTCTCCATGTTTCGATCTCTAAGTCTCTCAACTACACAACCCCTTTTTCCACTCTGTTACCAAATGTATTTACCTCACACACCCGCCATTGCACCCCATGCCGAGCTCTCTCTCTCTCCCTCCTCTCCCTCTCACCCTCTCGCGCTAAATACATGCATTGCCTATCTAGCCCCCAACCTCTCGTGCATGCGCACGCACACACGTTGTATATCTAGGTCACTCCCTCGAGACTGTCTCACTCTTTCTTCCGCACGGCGGGCCACACTCGCTCAATCTCGCTCTCTTTATCTGAGTCTCGTTTAACCTCGTTTTCTTTCACACAAAAATGATATATCTCCTTGTTCGGGCCTCGATTGACACACTCTATACTCTCTCACGCAGATTGTCTATCTAGGTCAGTCCATCCAAGCCGCCACCACTCTTTCGACCTCATGGTGGGCCACGCTCACTCAATCTCTCTCTCTCTCTCCATATGTCTCGATTGACCTCGCTCTTTCTCGGACAAAAACGATATATCACCATGTTTGAGCCCAATTCGACCTATTCACATTGTATACCCTCTCACGCACATCGTCTATCTAGGTCACTCTCTCCAACCCGTCTCACTCTTTCGATCGCACGGTGACCCTATGTGATCGGTTGACCTTGTTTCCTCCCACGCACAAAATATATCTACACGTCTGTGACTGGATCATCTCTCAAGCTCTATCTTACAGCCCTCACCCTTGCCAAAAAGCTCAATCGGACAATATCTCTCCAGAGCATATATATTTGTTCAATGAATGTCGGACCACACTCACTTTGTCTCTCTATCTATATGTCTCTCGATTGACCTCACTTTCTCACACCGTATCTTCCACCGTTGAAGCTACTACCTCTCCATCCCTCGCAAAGCCGGAGCTATGTACATTGCGAGGGGCACTCCAACCTTGGATTAATTTGTGTAGGCATTTATTCCGGTCGGTTTAGATTATATTTTCGTCGCATTCAGCCCACAACTACTCCAATCACCGTAGCGGGTAATTAAGCTACGGGGAGCACCTAATATGAGCACCGGGGAGCCGTTGGATCGAAGATGCAGCGGCACACACGAGGCCGGAATGTTTTATTTGCAAAAAAACCTTTGGAGAGTTTGGAAATTGCGCATATTACAAAGACTACTCCCAAGCCATTGGATCTCACTTCCAACGGTGGAAAAACTCGTATCACCATAGTATCTAAGCTGCGGGGTGGATGTGATATTCTATGCCGCTGTCATTTTTGTTCGTAAACTTGCAAAAAACGTGTAACTCGTGCCATTACTTGTCTAACCGCGCAAACTGTTTGTTCAAAAAAACCATCCTACACTGAAATATCGGAACAACACACGGGGGTCATACTTGTCATTAATCAAATTTGGACCTAAAACTAACAAATCTGAAAGACGAGATTCGAACTGGCAACCTGGACTACAAAGCGTAAGTCGATAGCCTGAAAAACGAACGGTTGTTGGCTTTGTCCCATAACTTGATTTTATACAGTACTTGCGTTGAGTAGAGTAGAGGGAGTGCCTCGTCAACACGTGCATGACCGTTATCTCACTTACTGGTGGGTCCCAGGTCTGCGATCTCAATCTCTCTTCTCTCCATCATCTAACCTTTGCACGGGCACACACGAAGAGCGGCACTAGCTTGCCGTGGTGTTATTACAACTAAAAAAACTTTGAAAATAGAAGAATCGCCTAGAACAAGAGACGTTGTGGCTGGTCGAGACGGAGCTAACCACATCTATCCTCCGTGCCACGTTTGCATGATGAAGCCGTGTGACTAGTGGGCTGTTTTCAACCGACTGGTTGGGTCCCGAGGTCGAACCATAGGTACTACGTCTGATACAGTATATTTTTACACGCACATTTTTCCTCCGTGCCGAGACGTGGCACACCCTACCACGCGGTTTCGGGGTCCGCGCGGGTGGTGCACGCATATATTCTTCCTGACGTGGGACGCCCTACCGCACGTTTTCTGGGTCCTCCTCGGTCGTAGCGCCGAAGCAAGTAAATGAGTCGTTAAATCACAAAAGACCACTGTGGGAGTCCTGGATTAGGGGGTCTCCGGACAACCGGACTATCTCCATTGGCCGGACTGTTAGACTATGAAGATACAAGATTGAAGACTTTGTCTCGTGTCCGGATGGGACTCTACTTGGCGTGGAAGGCAAGCTAGGCAATACGTATATGGGTATCTCCTCCTTTGTAACCGACCTTGTGTAACCCTAACCCTCTCCGATGTCTATATAAACCGAAGGGTTTTAGTCCATAGGACAACAATCACAACATACAATCATACCATAGGCTAGCTTCTAGGGTTTAGCCTCTCTGATCTCGTGGTAGATCTACTCTTGTAACACCCATATCATCAATATCAATCAAGCAGGACGTAGGGTTTTACCTCCATCAAGAGGGCTCGAACCTGGGTAAAACTTCGTGTCCCTTGTCCCCTGTTACCATCCGGCCTAGACGCATAGTTCGGGACCCCCTACCCGAGATCCGCCGATTTTGACACCGACATTGGTGCTTTCATTGAGAGTTCCTCTGTGTCGTCACCGTTAGGCTTGATGGCTCCTACTATCATCGATAGCGATGCCGTCCAGGGTGAGACCTTTCTCCCCGGACAAATCTTCGTATTCGGCGGCTTTGCACTACGGGCTAATTCGCTTGGCCATCTGGAGTAGATTTAAAGCTACGCCCCTGGCCATCAGGTCAGATTTGGAAGTTTGAACTACACGGCCGACATCTGCGGGGACTTGATCTTCGACGGATTTGAGCCACAGCCGGGCGCGCCGCACTGTCTCGATGGGTATGACCTAGCTCTGCCACCGGACGGTACTCCAGAGGCCGCGCCCACACCAGCTCCGACCCTTAGCTCGGAGCCAAATTCGCCAATTGAGGACGGGTGGCTAGACACTGCCTCAGGGGCTCCAGTCTCGACGGAGATTGAGCCGAACACCAGCATAATCCTCTGCGCAGCCCGTGACTCCATGGTGCCGGACTCTCTTCCGGACCCCGAACCATCCGCGCCCCTGCCAATCGAATCCGAGTGGGCGCCGATCATGGAATTCACCGCTGCGGATATCTTTCAGCACTCGCCCTTCGGCGACATTCTGAATTCACTAAGGTCTCTCTCTTTGTCAGGAGAGCCCTGTCCAGATTATGGCCAACAGGACTGGGATGCGGACGACGAAGAAATTTGACGCCCACCCACCACCCACTTTGTAGCCACTGTCGATGATTTAACCGACATGCTCGACTTCGACTCCAAAGACATCGACGGTATGGATGACGATGTAGGAGACGAACATGAACCAGCACCTATAGGGCACTGGAAAGCCACCTCATCGTATGACATATACATGGTGGATACACCCAATGAAGGCAACGACGACGAGATAGCGGAGGATGACCCCTCCAAGAAGCAACCCAAGCGCCGACGTCAGTGGCGCCGCTCTATGTCCCGCCAAAGCAAAAGTGGTGATACCGGCGCAGGAGATAATAACACTCCGAATAGCGCCGAAGGCAACAACAACCCCCTCCAGCAAGATTTAGAGCAGGAGGATGAAGGAGCCAGCTCTCCTGAGAGAGCAGCCGTCGGAGAGGAGGAGAATGACAATTACATGCCCCCCTCCGAAGACGAGGCAAGCCTCGGCGACGATGAATTCACCGTACCAGAGGATCCTGTCGAACAAGAGCGCTTCAAGCGCAGGCTTATGGCCACAGCAAATAGCCTGAAGAAAAAGCAGCAGCAGCTTCAAGCTGATCAAGATCTGCTAGCTGACAAATGGACTGAAGTCCTCGCGGCCGAGTAATATAAACTCGAGCGTCCCTCCAAGAGCTATCCAAGGCGCAGGTTACTTCCCCGACTGGAGGAAGAAGCGTATGAAACGGCTGATCGGCCACCTCGTGGCTGCGATAGAGAGGCATTCCAGCCAAAAGCTCATCCTCCACCCCAACGCCATTCAAATAAAAAGGCATGGGGAGATACGCCAGACCTGCGAGACATATTGGAGGACAAAGCAAAGCATTCAAGATCGATCTATGGATCACGAGGGCGCACCACTCTACAAGACGATAAATGTCACGCCGGATACAATAAAAGCAAATCCGGCCGGGCCGAACACAGCGGGCGTGACCCATCCGAGCTGCGTCGCGATATAGCCCAATACAGAGGCGCCGCGCACCCCTTATGCTTCACAGATGAAGTGATGGAACATCAATTCCTAGAAGGTTTCAAACCTGTAAACATTGAATCATACGACGGCACTACAGACCCCGCGGTATGGATTGAGGACTTCCTCCTCCACATCCACATGGCCCACGGTGATGACTTACACGCCATCAAGTACCTCCCACTAAAACTCAAAGGACCAGCGCAGCACTGGCTTAATAGCTTGCCAGCGGACTCCATTAGCTATTGGGAAGATCTGGAAGCTGCATTGCTCGACAACTTTCAAGGCACTTATGTGCGACCACCAGATGCCGATGACTTGAGCCACATAATTCAGCAGCTAGAAGAGTCGGCCAGGCAATTCTGGACTCGGTTCCTTACAAAGAAAAATCAAAACGTCGACTGTCCGATTGCGGAGGCCTTAGCGGCTTTCAAGCACAACATCCGAGACGAGTGGCTAGCCCGGCACCTTGGTCAGCAAAAGCCGAAATCTATGGCAGCCCTCACGACGCTCATGACCCTCTTTTGTGCGGGAGAAGACAGCTGGTTGGCTCGCAGTAATAACATATCAAAGAACCATGGTACTCCAGATACCAAGGACGGCAATAGCAGGTCACGTCGCAACAAGCATAAGCGCCGCATTAGCGGCGAAAGTACTGAGGATACGGCAGTCAATGCCGGATTCAAAGGCTCTAAACCCGGTCAGCGGAAAAAGCCATTCAAACAAAGTACGCCGGGTCCGTCCAGCTTGGACCGTATACTCGATCGCTCGTGTCAAATACACGACACCCTAGACAAGCCAGCCAATCACACCAACAGGGATTGTTGGGTGTTCAAGCAGGCCAGCAAGTTAATTGCGGAACACAAGGACAAGGGGCCGCATAGCGATGACGAGGAAGAACCTCGGCAGCCGCACACTGGAGGACAGAAGAGGTTTCCCCCGCAAGTGCGGACGGTGAACATGATATACGCAACCCACATCCCCAAGAGGGAGCAAAAGCGTGCGCTCAGGGACGTATATGCGTTGGAGCCAGTCGCCCCAAAGTTCAACCCTTGGTCCTCCTGTCCGATCACCTTCGATCGCAGGGACCACCCCACTAGTATCCGTCATGGCGGATTCGCCGCACTGGTCCTAGAACCAATCATTAACGGATTTCATCTCACCCGAGTCCTTATGGACGGCGGCAGCAGCCTGAACCTGCTTTATCAGGACACAGTGTGCAAAATGGGTATAGACCCCTCAAGGATAAAACCCACAAAAACGACCTTTAAAGGCGTCATTCCAGGCGTAGAGGCCCACTGCACAGGCTCAATTACACTGGAAGTGGTCTTCGGATCCCCGGATAACTTCCGAAGCGAAGAGTTAATCTTCGATATAGTCCCGTTCCGTAGTGGTTATCACGCGCTGCTCGGACGAACCACATTTGCTAGATTCAATGCGGTACCACATTATGCATACCCCAAGCTCAAGATGCCAGGACCTTGCGGAGTTATTACAGTCAATGGCAACACAGAGCGCTCTCTTTGAATAGAGGAGCACACCGCGGCCCTCGCAGCAGAAGCGCAAAGCAGCCTCTCAAGGCAATCTACCAGTTCGGCGTTTCAAAGCCCGGACACCTTCAAGCGCACTCGGGGCAATCGGCAAACAAACCACCTGGCACGATCTGAGCTCGCGTAGCAATACGGCGGCCATCCCAATCCCAGCCCAACGGCGTTGTTCGTGCCGCGCGTACATAATTACGCATTAAAAATACCATGGGCACAGATGGGGAGGGGGAGGCAAAACTACGGCATGCCCCAAAACGCGGCCTAAACCGTACCAGGGGCTTCCCGTTTGGTTATTTTTCTTTTTCTTTTAGGACTTCAATCTCTGGAAACACTGCCCGACAGCTCTATTGCCGAACACATGATATAGCAACCAAGGAGGTCGACAACTACGGAATTCCAAGGTGGATATAATTCCTCAGCTTGCCCTTGGAAGGGACATAGTCCTACTCTTTTTCTTATTACACTATCTGTATCACTCTGCTTTAATGCAATTTTTTCAATATACAATACATGACATTACGACTATTATCGCATTTTTGTTATATATATACATATCTATGTGTTCATTAATAACGCCTAGCAACCGTACACTTTGGTACGGCCAATGCACTAGGGGCTTACGTACCCACAATATGGTGTGAAAAGTCCAAACACTTCCACATGTGCGGCACCCCGAACTTATAGCATTATATGCATCAGCTCCGAATCATATCTTTGGTCAAATGTTGGGTTTGCCCGGCTCCTATGTTTTGGTACCTTACGTTCCGCTCTATCGGCTAAGGTAGCGCTAGGAGAACTACTACGATTGTGCCCCGGTTCTGCCGGGTCGAGCACCTCAGTAGAGAAAGCTAAAACTGACTGTCATGATAAGGCGAGAGACTGGTCGCTGTTCGGCGAGGTTTTTCGAGTCCCTAAAGACTTATGCCGCTTAGGGCGAGGGGCCGGCTCCGTCCGGCTTATAGGCGTGTATCGCAGCCCGAATTCGGTCTTCCGAATACCAGTGGCTTCACCGAAATTTAAAATTATAGAATTCTATGGCTAGGTGAGAGTGATAAAGCATTATTAGTCCGGTTGCCTTGTTCGTTGTGCTGAGCACCTCCCTCGAAGGACCCAATCATGGGAACAAGAGTGCTCAGGTTTATCCCGAACACCCCGACACTCATGGCATGGGGGCAGAAGCCGAGGACTAGCCATCTCTCAGATTGGATAAACAGCCAAACAAAAGGTAATATTTTAAATTCACACAAGCGTTGCATAGCGAATACGATACAAGTTTTCATACACACAGGACAAAACGACCAAGTCTCATTCAAATATTACATTTTGCGAACACTCATCCGCGATAAGAGGGGCGCCTGGCAGAACACCCTCGTAGTACATCTCGGGGTGGCGGTGCTCCTTGCCCTCCGGCGGCCCCTCCTTGATCAGCTTCACGGCGTCTAGCTTGACCCACTGCGTTTTTACACGGGCAAAGGCCCGGCGTGCGCCTTCAATGCAGACGGATCGCTTGACGACCTCCAGCCGTGGGCAGGCGTCCACAAGCCGCCTCACCAGGCCGAAGAAGCTGTTCGGAAGGGCGTCGTCAGGCCACAACCGGACTATGAAGCCCTTCATGGCTTGATCAGCCACCTTATGTAGCTCGGCCATCTGCTTCAGCTGGTCGCTCATTGGCACCGGATGTTCGGCTTCAGCATACTGAGACCAGAACAGCTTCTTCGTCGAGCTTCCGTCCTCGGCCTAGTATAATAGTGCGGCATCGGACACACTGCGGGGAAAATCTGCGAATGCTCCTGAAGAGCTCCGGATTCGGGTAAGTAATCGGTAATTCACCATTGCATGCTTGCTTTGCATATAGAAAGCCTTCCCCGCCGTATCTTCTTCATCGCGTCGATCTCCTGAAGGGCCTTCTAGGCCTCGGCCTTGGCACTCTTCGCGTTCTCACGGGCCGCGGCAAGCTCAGACTCTCTCGTCTTCAAGTCAAGCTCCAACGCCTCGTGCTTTGTCACGAGAGCCTGGAGCTCTTGCTGCACGTCGCCCACCCGAGCCTCGTGCCTCTCTCGCTCGGTGCGCTCCTGGGCCGCCTTTTCTTCGTCCTGGGACATCGCTTGCTTCAGGGTCGCCACCTCGGTCGTGGCCCCTGGCAAACATACAATGATCCTGTCATTTAGCAATCGCGTCCTTTTTCTCATCTACAGACGGGGTATTACTTACCCTTGTTCTCCTCGAGCTGCCTCTTAGCAAGGCCGAGCTCCTTCTGGGACCCCTCGAGGGCCTCCTTCAGTACGGCGACCTCCGCAGTTAGTGCGGCGGACGCCAGCAGCAAATCCTGCACATGCATATTGACATGCTTATATTAGACTCCTGCGATATTATTTGATCCTCTGTTTGGCTTTTCTTTGTGAACACCGAACAAAGCATCAGGGGCTACTGTCTATGTGGTAACACTTCTACTACATTTTAAAACACTTACCTCGAAGCCTGTTAGAAGGCTAGTACAGGCTTCAGTCAATCCGCTCTTGGCGGACTGAACCTTCTGGATCGCCGCACTCATTATAATGCGGTGCTCCTCCTTGATGGAAGCGCTGCGAAGCGCTTCCAACATAGTGTCCGGCGCCTCTGGGTGGGCAGAGGTCACCGGCACAGGCATCTCACCCTCCTTAGAAGGGGACCGCCTGCCCGAGCTCGGATCCGTTGGAGGGTCTGACGCGGTGTTCGGCTGAGGGCCGAACTCGGAGCTCTCGGGGACCCCGTCCCCTTGGCTCCCGGAGTGCGGAAGGTCGCCTTGAGGCACCTCCGGGACTGTCCCCCTCGATCCGGTGCCTATTGAGATAGCACCTCGGCGTCGTCGGCCGGATGAGGGGAGGTGGTGGTCGGGACCGGATCACTATCCATGTCTGACGAGCCCAGGAAGCCGTCCGAGGATACCTCGATATTGGCTCGGGGCGGCCTGTACAATTGAGTTCGGCGTTAGGGAAAGCAATGCGACAAAGGAATCCTATGGGTTACTTTGGTATCCGAACACTTACGATCTCCCCTGGGGCTTGCCCCTGGGCAACCACTCGTCTTCACTTTCGACGGCGGCGGTGGAGCTGTCCGGAAGGAGCGTCCTTCCCTTCTTGGACCCTTCGGCCTCCCCAGTTGGGGCGGCCTTCCTTTTCTTGTCTCCCCCAGTCAGTGGGGGAGCCTCTTCTTCCTCTTCCTCATCTTCGGGGGAAGAGTGCGCCGCAGAGTCATCAGACGGTGAGTCCTACGACGCCTGGCGTCGGGAACTCTTTCGAGCTCCCTTGGCCTTCTTGGTCTTCTCCGGCACCTTATAAGGGGTCGGAGTCAGCATCTTCGTCAGAAGAGCATCTGCGGGCCTTCGGGTAAGGGAGCCGGACAGTCGATCTGTCCGGCCATCTTCTGCCAGTCCTATCAAAATTACGGGAGTTTAGATCCCGCATAGAGCCAATCTATATATATATAAAACAAATATCATGTAAGAAGTAAAACAACTTACCGCACTGGCGTGGCGCTTCGCGCTGAATCCGCGATCCTCAGTAATGGGGGGAGGGACCGCGGCACCCTTGAACAGCATGCTCCAGGCATCTTCATGAGTCGTGTCGAAGAGCTTGTTCAGAGTTCGGTGCTGCACCAGATTAAACTCCCACAAGGTAAACTCCCATTGTTGGCACGGGAGTATCCGGCGGACGAGCATAACCTGGACTATGTTGACAAGCTTG